>NC_041402.2:58829453-59129453 GCF_900747795.2 Erpetoichthys calabaricus
ATTGCTCATTAATGTAGAATTTTTGCATTTGGTCATTTTTTATTGAAAACAAAGCTTGGATACTGAAGTGCATGTGGCTTGGCCTTATAAAAATGGCCAATGTAATGTCATGCGTAGCCACATCCTACCCATATGAAACTAAACCCCTATGTAAGTAGCCACCATAGCAGCAAACAAAATGGTGCTGAAAAAACAGTATAGTAATCTCTCCTCCATCGCGGGGGTTGCGTTCCAGAGCCACCCGCGAAATAAGAAAATCCGCGAAGTAGAAACCATATGTTTATATGGTTATTTTTATATTGTCATGCTTGGGTCACAGATTTGCGCAGAAACACAGGAGGTTGTAGAGAGACAGGAACGTTATTCAAACACTGCAAACAAACATTTGTCTCATTTTCAAAAGTTTAAACTGTGCTCCATGACAAGACAGAGATGACAGTTCCGTCTCACAATTAAAAGAATGCAAACATATCTTCCTCTTCAAAGGAGTCAGGAGCAGAGACTGTCATAAAGGCAGAGGAAAATCAATAGGGCTGTTTGGCTTTAAGTATGCGAAGCACCGCGGCACAAAGCTGTTGAAGGCGGCAGCTCACACCCCCTCCGTCAAGAGCACAGAAAGAGAGAGAGAGACAGAGAAAAACAAGCAAGCAAAAATCAATACGTGCCCTTCGAGCTTTTAAGTATGCGAAGCACCGTGCAGCATGTCGTTTCAGGAAGCAGCTGCACAAAAGATAGCAACGTGAAGATAATCTTTCAGCATTTTTAGACGAGCGTCCGTATCGTCTAGGTGTGCGAACAGCCCCCCTGCTCAATCCCCCTACGTCAGGATCAGAGAAAGTCAGGCGCAAGAGAAAGAGAAAAGTAAGCTGGGTAGCTTCTCAGCCATCTGCCAATAGCGTCCCTTGTATGAAATCAACTGGGCAAACCAACTGAGGAAGCATGTACCAGAAATTAAAAGACCCATTGTCCGCAGAAACCCGCGAAGCAGCGAAAAATCCGCGATATATATTTAAATATGCTTACATATAAAATCCGCGATGGAGTGAAGCCGCGAAAGGCGAAGCGCGATATAGCGAGGGATTACTGTACATGCATTGTTGTACATCGTGTTAGGTTAGCTCAAGGATAGCCCATATATTTGTAGTAGAGTTGTCCCTAAATAATGTATAATATTTCTAGAGAGCTGTTATTAAAATATTTTGGGAGATATATACCATATGGTCTATTTAGACCATAAACAAACTATTTTTGTAATCAATTATTAATGTTTTATACCCAGACGAGACATGTGAAGCACTAAGCACTTCTCAAATACCAATAAAATGTCCACATTAATTGACCATGAGAAAGTAACATCCTTTGATATTTTGTATTTTTTTTACTTCAACCAACATGGGTAGAACTCACATATACATGAACTTTAATATTTCAATATAGGATTAAACAATGCACCCAAATGTGTTAAGCAATTCAACCTTGTTTTTTTGGTTATTCACTATCTAATTCATTGCATCTGTTTGTAAATTTAAATTTTAATATAAATCATCCTTGGTCACTATTATCTTGACTTGGAATGCTTGAGAGATAATCCTTGATTATAGTCTGCTAGAGTAGGTTGATTTTAATTCAAACTGAATATAACATACAGTATTGCTTGCTTTTTCCTCTGTAAAATTTTGTTACTTTGTGTATTAAAGATATATTGCAGTAGAAAATATCCTAGTACTCTGCTGTATCAATTCCCCAACCTTCTCTAGTTTGCTGGCAAGAAAGTGCAAATATAGAAGAACATGAACATGAAATTAAGGAAGGGTTAGTATTGCAGTTAGTGTCAGTACTGAATGCTAGACTAACAAAATATCAACAGAGGTTCACTAAATTGATGACTGATATCATAAAAATAAGCTGTAGATATCCAGAGGGGCAAAGATAATATTTTTTTACTTTGTAAGAGCACTGCAATCTAATCTATTAAGGAATACCACAACATTCTGAGTGTTGCTTAATCCAGTTCACTGTCACAGAGGACCAGAGGGTGTCTCAGTAGCATTGAAGGCAAGGCAGGAATTAACCTTTTGTTCCAGTACTTTATAGAAGCCAGTATAGAATTGCCAGTTAAACCAACATGTATGTCTTTAGGACGCAGAAGAAAAAGCATCTGTGTGCAGTAATTTATTGATTTTTTGCATTGTATACACATTAGTGGAAGTACAAGGTTACACTTAAATTCAAAACACTTTCAATTTTGTTATTTTTGTTGTTTATCCAGTCTGTTACTGTGAATATTGTTTGATTGACAAGCACAACTGATATGAATCAACTGGGAATGACCGACAAAGAGAGAGTACTTGTGAGGATTTGTGATGTTGCAGTCATTAGTAATATCTTCTAGTTATAATACTTACCCGCAATCAGAAGTTGTTTTACAGGTTTGGATACTGTTTAATCCATTTTTATTATTGCCTTACATGTATTTTGCCTTTGAATCATAGTTAGTTTTGTTTATATTTTTGCTTTTCCCACTGATAGAATAGCATGATTGCAATACTAGACTTGTAAAACAAGTTAGGATCTGAATATCTTTAAACTAGTGCGCTGGTAAAAAGGACGTTAGATTCTCAAATACATCTTCTAGCATTAGCAGTCCAGATGAACCATTTATGATTCTTCCTAGGTAGAGAAGTAATAAGGACTGTGACTGAATTAAATTGCTGGCAAGAAAGTGCAAATATAGAAGAACATGAACATGAAATTAAGGAAGGATTAGTATTGCAGTTAGTGTCAGTACTGTTTTTAAGCATCAGAGCTGGGGGGGTCCTCTACAGCGCATCTTCAACCTGAGCCTGGAACAGGGGAAAGTCCCGAGGCTTTGGAAAACATCTTGCATCACCACAGTCCCAAAGGTATCATGTCCTGGTGAGCTGAATGACTTCCGGCCTGTCGCTCTAACATCACATGTGATGAAGACCATGGAGCGGCTGCTGCTTCACCACCTGAGGCCACAGGTCCAACACGCCCTCGACCCTCTGCAGTTTGCATACCAGGAGAAGGTGGGAGCGGAAGATGCCATCATCTATATGCTACATCGATCCCTCTCCCACTTGGACAGAGGCAGTGGCGCTGTAAGAATTATGTTTCTAGACTTCTCTAGCGCCTTCAACACCATCCAACCTCTGCTCCTTAGGGACAAGCTGACAGAGATGGGAGTAGATTCATACCTGGTGGCATGGATCGTGGACTATCTTACAAACAGACCTCAGTATGTGCGTCTCGGGAATTGCAGATCTGACATTGTGGTCAGCAACACAGGAGCGCCGCAGGGGACTGTACTTTCTCCGGTCCTGTTCAGCCTATATACATCGGACTTCCAATACAACTCGGAGTTCTGCCACATGCAAAAGTTTGCTGACGACACTGCTATCGTGGGCTGCATCAGGAGTGGGCAGGAGGAGGAGGAGTATAGAAACCTCATCAAGGACTTTGTTAAATGGTGCGACTTAAACCACCTACAACTAAACACCAGCAAAACCAAGGAACTGGTGGTGGATTTTAGGAGACCCAGGCCCCTCATGGACCCCGTGATCATCAGAAGTGACTGTGTACAGAGGGTGCAGACCTATAAATACCTGGGAGTGCAGCTGGACGATAAATTGGACTGGACTGCCAATACTGATTCCCTGTGCAAGAAAGGACAGAGCCGCCTGTACTTCCTTAGAAGACTGGCATCCTTCAACATCTGCAGTAAGATGCTGCAGATGTTCTATCAGATGGTTGTGGCGAGTGCCCTCTTCTACGCAGTGGTGTGCTGGGGAGGCAGCATTAAGAAGAAGGATGCCTCACGCCTGGACAAACTGGTGAGGAAGGCAGGCTCTATTGTTGGCATAGAGCTGGACGGTTTGACATCCGTAGCAGAGCAACGGGCACTCAGCAGGCTCCTATCAATTATGGAGAATCCACTATATCCATTAAACAGTGTCATCTCCAGACAGAGGAGCAGTTTCAGCGACAGACTGCTGTCACTGTCCTGCTCCACTGACAGACTGAGAAGATCATTCCTCCCCCAAACTATGCGACTCTTCAATTCCACCAGAGGGGGTAAATGTTGAACATTATTCAAGTTATTGTCTGTTTTTTACCTGCATTTTTTTTTTACTCTTTAATTTAATATTTTTGCTGCTGGAGTATGTGAATTTCCCCCTGGGATTAATAAAGTATCTATCTATCCTATCTATCTATCTATCTATCTATCTATCTATCTATCTATCTATCTATCTATCTATCTATCTATCTATCTATCTATCTATCTATCTATCTATCTATCTATCTATCTATCTATCTATCTATCTATCTATCTATCTATCTATCTATCTATCTATCTATCTATCTATCTATCTATCTATCTATCTATCTATCTATCTATCTATCTATCTATCTATCTATCTATCTATCGTTTTTAATGAAGTGGTGAAAGTAATTAGCAAAGCCTACAAATACTCATACCTCTTTTATGCTCTCTGGCTGTTTCCAGTTTTTAATTCAGTTATCTTACATTGGTCCATTGCCAGTCCTTTTCAAACTTGCTCAAACCTAAGAAACAAAACTTTATCCTAATGTGGAATTCACAAACTTGACAAAAATGTAGTGCTGTTGTAATTGTTGTAAGACCTCTTTTACATGCTGGACATGTGTATTCAGGTCTTTGGAAAAGATAAGAATATCTAGCTAGCACAAAAGTTCCCAAGACATCACAAAAATATTCACTAATTTCAGAATTCAGTCTCAATTGTAGAACATGAAAATACATTGATAATCATTTTTATCTCACTCAAAACTCAAAAAAAGTATTTAGAACAACTGATTTGTCACATACAGTATGTATTATTATACACAAATACCATTTTTGACATTTGGTTCTCAGTCTTACTGTATTTTGTAAGGATATTCTTGTTTCGTCAAATGTCAAAATAGATGCAGTAAGTTAATTTGATCACCCTAAATTGTCCAGTAATTGAGTGTTGGTGTGTGCCTGTGAATGTCCTGCAATGGCCTGGAGTACCTGCGGGGTCCAGAGCAGATTCTCCAAATAAGTAGGCTTACTTAGGGGATGGATGAATGCCTGTACTGTTCACAACTGAAATATTTTTTTTTTCTGCATATACAGTGGAACCTCGGTTCACAACCATAATTCGTTCCAAAACTCTGGTCCTTAACTGATTTGGTCGTGAACCGAAGCAATTTCCTCCTTAGGATTGTATGTAAATACAATTAATCCGTTCCAGACCATACGAACTGTATGTAAATATATATATATATTTTAAGTTTTTAAGCACAAATATAGTTAATTAAACCATAAAATGCACAGCGTAATAGTAAACTAAATGTAAAAACATTGAATAACATTGAAAAACACATTGAGAAAACCTTGAACAACAGAGAAAACTAATACTGCAATAGTCCGCGCTATAGCGCTACCAACCGCTGGCTAAAAACACTTTTTTTTAATGAGTTTTAAGCACAGGGAAAAAAATGAACATTTGAAAAAATCCATAATTTAATAAACCACCAAGAAAAGTAACATTGCAACAATGCATGCTATGAACCGATCGCTGTAAACAGAAGTGAAAACAAAATCAAGCCCAGTACATTCTTTAACTGCCTTCCTACCTTATGTGTCCAGCTCTCTCTCTCTCTCTCGCGCTGCCTGTGTGTGTGCGCGTCTGTCTCTCTCTTTCGCTGCCTGTGTGTGTGTCCGTCTGTCTCTCTCTCGCGCTGCCTGTGTGTGTGTCTGTGTCTCTCTCTCTCTCTCGAGTGCCATTGTGTGTGTGCGTCGCTCTCTCTTGCTCGCTGCACAGGAAATGCACAGGGAGAGACTGAACATGTACAAACCGAAAGGGAAACTGGCTTGTTTGTATACCGAGTGTGTGGTCGTGAACCAAGGCAAAAGTCTGGCGAACTTTTTGGTCATAAACCGATTTGTACGTGTACCGAGACGTTCATGAACCGAGGTTCCACTGTAACTTCTTCGCATGCTTGTAGTTTGAAATGTTGAAATTTTTTGCATGGGGCACAGACTCCATGAACAATTGGTTCTTTAAACAAATCTATTTTCCTTGAGCCTAATGTGAACAAAAAAAACACTTCAAAAGTTCTGATGCTTTGAATGATGGTTTAACTTGAAACATATACTGTAAGTAGTTGTAGAGTCATAAAGCATGTCATTAACATCACAATCGAAATAAAAGTCTCTGGTAGAACAGAAATGTAGGCACATTTCTTGTCTGTTGCGTGCGTTTTCTTTCTAGCTCTTTAGCTGTTTCTAGGTGACTTAGTTTGAGGAAAACAAATCAAAAGGCTAGACAGTTTGACAACCAACTTATTAGCACTCAAATGTTAAACAATGAAGACAAATACACAGCATCAGCAGGATTTGCTACCGTACACCCTTTTTATCAGCTAATTTCAATTCTGTTTACAGCATTTTGGCAATAAACAGTACAATTTATATACAGCAGGAATCCATCCATACATTTTCCAACCCGCTGAATCCGAACACAGGGTCACAGGGCTCTGCTGGAGCCAATCCCTGCCAACACAGGGCGCAAGGCAGGAACCAATCCCGGGCAGGGCGCCAACCCACACCCACACACCAAGCACACACTAGGGACAGTTTAGTATCGCCAGACCACCTAATCTGCATGTCTTTGGACTGTGGGAGGAAAGTGGAGCACCCAAAGGAAACCCATGCAGACACGGGGAGAACATGCAAACTCCATGCAGGGAGGACCCGGGAAGCGAACCTGGGTCTCCTTATTGCAAGGCAGCAGCGCTACCACTGCGCCTCTGTGCCACCCACAGCAGGAATCTCGCATACCCAGATGTGTACATTTCAGAAAGCCCTGTCTGTAACTCATATTGTCCCATGTAGTCTATTCTTAGTACAAGCTAAAATTATTTTTTATGAATGTATGCAAGCTAAATCTATGTATAAATATTTACTGTAAGTTTAGAAACTCCAATGCTGTGTTTATGATATCTACATTTAAATTATTAATTGTATTTGCTACATGCTACAGATATGATATACAAAAACGATACGGTTTCAGTTTTTTTGTTACTTTGTGTTTTTAATGCCAATTTTCTTTTTTCATAAAAAAGGAATTATCATTAAGTATTTTTGTATTTTGTAGATCTGTTCCTGACCACAGCAACTTCAAATAGTGCCAATTTTGAAACATGGATAAATAAGGTATGTTTCTCATGTTTATTTTTGTATTTTTTCTAAATACTACATAATAGAGAAGGACTTTCATCATCAAAATCAATCAAGAGATTTGGATTCTTGGAGTTACTAAACATTGTGTCCCAGCATGGTTTGATTCTGGGTTAATAATCTGCCACTGTCTCTTGGGTAACAAGCCCATTAATGAGTATATAGTACAATTTTGTATGTTAGGCACAGAGGTTGGGTTGGCTTTTTCTATCTTAATTTCTCTCTTTAAAAAGACTTAGCGCATAAAATAAAGGATGAACTTGTAAGTCACAACTTATGGAAAACATTGGAAGAGTTAATTAGTTTGGCAAATTAGAACACATCCATGCATGGGTTGTTTCACATTCATTACTTGATGGAAAGCTTACTGTAGAACCAATGGAGGGAAACAAAACCAGTAAGCCTCTCTGAACATGAACAAATAGCAGCAGAGAAATTATGTTTCTGTTGCAGACAGTTGGGTCATATGTTGGCCAGTTGTCATGAGTTACAGGGAGACTTGAGAGTTGGTGGGGTAGGTCCTTGAAGTCAAGCCCTATATAAAAATGCAATTACCATCCCTATTTGTTTAGTATCACAATGGCCTTATTTTTAAAGACTAATTTTATTTCACAATGAGACTTTTCCGAATGGAACATTTCCAAACAGCTCTTATTTATTTCCCAGTGCCTCTTTTTCATAATGGATTTGTCACCTGTCAATCAAGACAAAGACCACCTGGCTTAGGCTGTTCCTATTGGTTAAAATCCTTTGCTGTCAATTACGTTTCCCTGATTATAGACAGTAGGCTGCCAAAGGTCATTTAGTGCTGTCAATGCTATTTAAGACAAATTGGCGACATATTGGAAATGCTCTGAAATAGAAGTGCACTTCAAAATGTTGAGATTGATGAAGAAGTCATTAGTAGTTTAAGACTAACTGAGCACCATGTCCGTAAAATAAAGCTTTTGAAAAACAATCACATATGCACACATTATTGGTAAATGTCTGAGGCTGGAAATTCCATGTGACATACTTAAAGACGACCTTCTGTGCAGACATGACACTCAGTGGATCTTAAACTACCCAGAATTTCTTCATCAATGAGAATATTTTGAAGATGGCTTATACATCCAAGCATTTCTAATGTGTCGTTAATTCGTCTTAAAATAGCATCATGTTGTGGCTGACACACTGCCCTTCAAATTGGTGGGGGTCTGCTGTGGGGCTAAATGCTTGACTAACAGAAAAAAACTATGAAAAAACATAGTTTTATAGTATTAATTAATAATGTAGTTTTGTAGTATTATTTGACTTATCAGAAAAAATCATTTTGCTGATTCTTCTGTGACAGAATGGACTTTAAAACCATTTTGATGTTCGGCTGTCACCCGGAAGCTAATAGTTTGACAAAGTGAGTAAATCAGGATTTGGAAAGCTATACTTTCAATTCCTTTCTGTCTGAATTGGTACAATTATTACCACTTGCTGAATTCTCATCAAAAATCCTTTATCATTCATTAAATTCTTTGCTACTAATTTTGGAAAACAAATTACATTTTAGTTGTTATTTCTTTGTCATACTATCTACTGTCTAATTACCCTAAGTTCTTGTCAATAAGCCGCGGCTTATCTAAGGAAAAAAAGTTGTGAAAATGAAAAAATAGAATATCGGCTTATACATAAGTCCGGCTATACATCCATCGCGGGGGTTGCGTTCCAGAGCCACCCGCGAAATAAGAATATCCGCGAAGTAGAAACCATATGTTTATATGGTTTATTTTTATATTGTCATGCTTGGGTCACAGATTTGCGCAGAAACACAGGAGGTTGTAGAGAGACAGGAACGTTATTCAAACACTGCAAACAACATTTGTCTCTTTTTCAAAGTTTAAACTGTGCTCCATGACAAGACAGAGATGACAGTTCAGTCTCACAATTAAAAGAATGCAAACATATCTTCCTCTTCATAGGAGTGAAGCAAACAAATCAATATGTCTGTTTGGCTTTTAAGTATGCGAAGCACCGCGGCACAAAGCTGTTGAAGCGGCAGCTCACACCCCCCTCCGTCAGGAGCAGACAAAGAGAGAGAGAGGGAGAGTTTGTTTTTTCAGTCAAAAATCAATACGTGCCCTTCGAGCTTTTAAGTATGCGAAGCACGTGCAGCATGTCTTTTCAGGAATCAGCTTTACAAAAGATAGCAACGTGAAGATAATCTTTCAGCATTTTTAGACGAGCGTCCGTATCGTCTAGGTGTGCAAACAGCCCCCCTGCTCAATCCCCATACGTCAGGATCACAGATAGTCAGCGCAAGAGAGAGAGAACAGTAAGCCGGGTAGCTTCTCAGCCATCTGCCAATAGTGTCCCTTGTATGAAATCAACTGGGCAAACCAACTGAGGAAGCATGTACCAGAAATTAAAAGACCCATTGTCCGCAGAAATCCGCGATATATATTTAAATATGCTTACATATAAAATCACAATTTAAATGACCGCTACGCGCTCGTGTTGACTCGGCGACGCCCAGAGCAGAAAGAACGCGCTCCGGCCGCTCCAACCGCGCCATGCGGGGAGTGAGAGAGACGGCAATATCTCACACTCTCTCCCCCCTTAAAGAAATTAAATGGGCGCGAGTGAGACCACTGACCTCCCTCCCTTCTATTAGTTATAGGTTATAGTACGTTCGGCTTATCCATGAGTCCGGCTTATCTATGATACGATTTTATTTTAAAAATTCGTATGATTTTTGGTCTCCGGCTAATACATGAGTCCGGCTTATAGACAAGAACTTAGGGTAATACTTAAGGGTTGTTTTTAATCAAATATAGAAGGGGCCACATCAAAAGCTTTTGTGTTTTTTTTTTTCAATCCTCCCAATCAATTTTGATTGGTAAACTGTAGTTTTGATTTCCTCCTCTAAACTGTAGCTTTAGTTACACTCAAGTGTGTGTGTGCTAACATTAAATTAAGTTAAATTAAATTAAATGGTCTCTGGTATTTTTTGTGGTCTGCTGTACATCACACCATGGAGTTTTCTTGTTTTCCCTTTTGCATTTTCCTATTTCTCCTAAGACATTTTGAATTTCTTGTTTTTTTCTGTTCATAATTGTATTATTGTTAATTGTCTCTCTTTTCATTTTGTTAGTTTTGTTAATTCCCTTTTTCTTTAGGCAATTATGTTATTTAGTTAATGGTTAAATTGTGAGGCGAGACCCCAGATTAGGTAATTGCCCTCAGATTTTGCCCATTAAGCTTTACAGCAGTAACAGAGGGTTATATTCAGCACCAGCTGCCATTGCTTAAGCAGGGTGCCATTAACCTTTGTAGCAAAGTTCTGCTGCTCCCTTTTACTGTTCTTATTTTGATTTTATCTTCTTTTCTTCCGACAATTTTGTTTAGGTTTTCTTTGGTTTAAACATTTGACTTTCCTATCTAGGTTTCTAAAGTTTGAAATTTTCATCAGTTCCTTTTATACTTTCTGAAATTTAACTTGTAAATATGTGCGTAGGACTTTAATGTTTTGATTTTGTTTAAGTATTTTTGTTAAGTAATTAACTTTAGAATTACAAAGTACAGCTTAAAAAATATAGTTTACCGAAACACTTTTTTCCATTTTCTCAATATTGTAAACAATTAGTGCTACATAAAATAGCATTCTCAATTTTGCTAAATCCAATTAAGAGTTTCAGGAGGAACAGCATATCTGAGTAGCACTGGGCGTAAAGCAGCAACCATTTATGGTCAGGATGCTGGACTATTTCAGGGCCCACTAACCCACATTTGCACATGGCCAATTTCAGGTGTGATTGGAAAACTGCAGTTCCCACATAAAAACCACATGCAAACTTCACACAGACATCAGTCCATTAAGTTGGATTTATGAGACAGCAGTGCTAACCACCGCACGATTGTGCCACCCACTTATTGTACTCAGTAAAAAAGAAGAGTGCTTCTAGGCAGCCAGCACATATACAAAATAGAGAGCATTTTAAACATCCATCCATCCATCCATTTTCCAACCCGCTGAATCCGAACACAGGGTCACGGGGGTCCTGCTGGAGCCAATCCCAGCCAACACAGGGCACAAGGCAGGGAACCAAACCCGGGCAGGGTGCCAACCCACCGCAGGACACACACAAACACACCCACACACCAAGCACACACTAGGGCCAATTTAGAATCGCCAATCCACCTAACCTGCAATGTCTTTGGACTGTGGGAGGAAACCGGAGCGCCCGGAGGAAACCCACGCAGACACGGGAGAGAACATGCAAACTCCACGCAGGGAGGACCCGGGAAGTGAACCCGGGTCCCCAGATCTCTCAACTGCGAGGCAGCAGCGCTACCCACTGCGCCACCGTGCCGCCCGCATTTTAAACACTTATTATTAAATACTATGTTAGGTACTGTTGGGATACAAAAGCAGAATATCATAACAAACATTTTTGTCGGAAAAAGTTGTCCTTTATCTGCATGTTATAACAGAACCACACTAAAAGCATTAATTTTGTCAATTGTGTCCACAAAGTCAAAATGAATTCTCTTTGCTGTCCTCTGTTTTATGGTTAATTTTTTATTCATTCAATTAGAAAAGCATTTCATTATAGTTTTCGCTTTTGAACTGTCGTAGTGTACATTTAATAGAGGGATTATGTACATTAGAAGAGTTCCTTGCAGACTGAATGAACTGCGTATCATAATATTTCTAACTGTAAAAAGATTTTCCTCTTTGAATGCCATGGGCTTCATAGATTTGCCATATTGAGAATGGAGAGGTCAAATAGACAAGCTAAGTGATAAGAATTGTCTGCTGCCTTTCAGTCAGCTGACTTGAAGAAATGGAAGCTTCATCATGATGCAAGCTTTATTCAAGCTGTAGGAAATATTCTGCTCATGTCAGTATAGCAGCCTTTTGTATATTTTGTATATATTTTGTTCTATAAAATATAAAACACAGAGACAGTCTTGTCTGAACATAAGCACCACCCTTGCCAACTCTGTCAAGATATGATTTGTGATAAATGTCAGCCTACCTATTTTAAAAAAAAGATGCTGCACAACATTCATTTTAATATTAATTAATGAAAGCAACAGCAGATGCCCGTATTACTCAATTAAAATACAGAACTTTACAACACTTGTGTTTCTCTGCATGTCTTCTTTCGCTAGAGATACAGGTACAGTACATGACCTTCTTTAAATCTCAAATTCCTCTGTGCTGCATAATTTTAGCCAGCCGAATATGCAGTGATGATGAACAAATTTGCTTCCCTGCAGCTTTAAAAGGGAAAAAGATAATGTACATGTGAGCAAAATATTTCTGCCATTAAATAAGTACTTGAGGTGAAAGAAAAGTCTATTGATATAGTGATGGCCTCAGTTTTGACTTTATACTCCTACATAAGCTGTATCTTGAAATGTAAAAGATAAATGTTTATAGTGATTTCTTAAATAATTCACTGCAGGTTATTTACTGTTTTAATTTGAACAATAATAAATAGTTTAACTTGAGTTATTTTAACCAAAACATTGTTAAAAAATCATATGCTAGTGAAATTCAGTGGTTTTATAGTTTAATTTACCTAAAATACACATTGCACTTTCCTGTTGGGAATATGTGTACAATGTGCTTCAGCATTTTAAGCTGCCAAATTTTACAGTGTACTGTATTTTTAATTCTTACCTTTTTAAATCTTAGTTGTAAAATCTTTTGACGAAATACAGGGGTAGCTTGACAGCCATTGTTTTTCAACCATTTTCCATACGTTTCAAGTACTGTAGTTCCTGGGCTTTGCCCAGTATTGTGCAGCTTCCATGAATGTACTGACACCGCCAGCCAAAAGAATGCCTGTATTGGAACAGCGTCTGGCATTACCTGTAGAGAAATATCAGCTAGCCCTTGTCAAGTAGTCGTTGTGCAAGAATCCTGAGGGGATTCAATATCAGATAGATAGACAGAGTGATTACAATTTATTTGTTCCATAGGGGAAATTAAATAGGATCTTTTATTCAGCAAACCACTTTTCAGGGTATACCGCCACATTAGCAGAATATCAGCAAGTTAAGACCTTTCTCTAAGTGAACAAATTTTAATTCCATATACATATAGTACTTGTGTGTTGTTTTTTTACTTGTTTATGATTTTTTTTTTTGTTCTTTATTTCACCTTATACAATTTCTTGTATTAGGAATTTGTTAGTTTTCGCATACCCCTTGGGGTCAGAGCGCAGGGTCAGCCATTGTACAGCGCCCCTGGAGCAATTACAGGTTAAGGGTCTTGCTCAAGGGCCCAGCAGAGTAGGATCTCCTTTGGCACTGACAGGGATTCGAACCGGCAACCTTCTGGACACCAGCACAGATCCTTCGCCTCAGAGCCACCACTCCGCCCCAAATTATTATTTAAGATATTATTTAAGAATATAATGCAGTAAGAATGTAACAGACATGTATTGCAGGCTATTACATTTAATGTTCCCCTTAGTCAGATTTTAGACTTACTAAACAATTGTACTGTATACCATATTATGACTGAAAAGAACCAATTTGTTTAAACCAAATCAAGTATGCTTACTTTTTGTATTCAACACACTACATTTTAGAAAAGCATATTTTACCCTTTTTTCTGTCTGTAATTACAATATGTAGAAATAGATTTTAGGACCATGAAGCTTTTGTTCAGTCATCAAACTAATATTTTTTTAAGTTATTTAGATATGCAAGACTTTGCATTTTTATGTTTTAGTGATCAGTCTCACCATCTCTGGTTTTTTGTTCTTTCTTGGATTATCAGTTACCAAATTCACAGTTTGTGCTGCTGCCTCACAACCCCAGGACAGTGGGTTAAAGTCCTGAGTACATGTGTGGGGTCTGCATGCCTTACTCATCTCTGTGTTTTTCTTTTTGTGGGTACTCTGCATTTCTCCCAAAGATGTACAGGTTAGGATGACTGGTTTCTCTGATATGAGAATGTGCATATCTTACAATTGACTTGACACCCTGTATACCAGGGACTGAGTGGGCAAAGGAAATTAATGTATGCTCTTAATATTATCATAATTCTCCAAGTTATGCATTCTTTTGTAGCCAGAGGTAAAACAAAAATTGATAATGTCACATTGTTTGCTGAACCTGCTTACTTTACAAATGAATGTAATAGTCAAGGAATAAGATATCATTTTTCAGAAGATAATCTTAATAAAGTACTGAAAATGTATTAATTGAAGACAGGGTCACACAAGATTAGAGGAAGACAGAAATTGACTTGTACCCAAAGTAAAAAGACATGAGTTGGTGGATCTCTGCCAGGTTTAGTAAAGATAGTAAACAGATGATAGTTAGTTTCCTCTACTGAGGAAAAAAAACTGCTAGGATTGCTATCTGAAAGTCGAACCTTAAATTTATACTGACTAAGATACCCCCCGTCGCTCATGCAGACGTAAATGAGTAGGAGAGACTACAGTAAGTATTGTGCTGCCCAATGGAGTTTTTTTGGTAGTCTGCATTTGAACTTCAAGCTGCTCTGGGCACTGTTGGGGGGTTTATTGGCTTCAACAGAGTTATAATTCCTAAAGAATACATTCCCAAGTTAGAGACTACAGGCCTACTCTATTCAAACTGTAATTCACCTAGATACAGATATCCTCAAACTTAAATTATCATGGTGTGGTATTAAAATCTAAATTTGCTTCACTGAAATTGGTGCTTTGATTTTTTTTTTTGGACACAACATTTATTGTGGCATGCTGTTATTGTTATTATTATATATTTATTAAACACTTTTATCAAAGATTTCTTAGAAGAACAGGCGAGTGCTCCAAGAAGCACGCTTATGAAATCATGACTTAGCTGAGTAAGTCTTGCTTGAATAAGCGTTGTTTTCTAATCAAAGCTCAGTTGGTTCCACGAGCACAAAATGTTTCTTGTTAACTCAAGACAGGCTTAGGCAATCCATGATTATGTGCACACTCATCATATTTAAGCAGCCCCAAAAACAGATTGTCAATAACATCTCTTATAGTGTAAAAAGCATAGAGGAGAGCGTAGTATCAGAAGATCAAGTATCCATGACTTAAAATATGAAGCTGATGAAATACAAGGTGTATTATGGGAAAGCTTGGAAAAGTTGAGTTTTACTTAATTGGCATAAAATAGAACAACACATAACAGAGTTAGTGGAGAGACAGTGGCAGTCTTTTCAGCAGGTTTTCAGAAATGACACGTGATCTATAATAACACAAAGGAAATCCACTTGCTAATAAAAAAAAAAGCAAGAGAGGCTGCATGGCAATCCATGGCAGACTGATATAAGTGTCTTACAGTTCTTAATTTATGCATTACATAATTAGATGTTGACTGCATCATTCAAAGAAAGAAAAGTTTCCATTGCATTGTTCAGTTTGATTGTAAAGTATTAGTTTGTGAATGTCATTCTTCAAAAACTTTAAACAATGAAGTATTCAATATCAATGCACATTTAGCCGTAAGTGAAAATTATATACATAAACATACTGTAGAATTCCTACAATATACATTTATATGCAAATATATATTGTGAATTTAGTATTCATAATGAAAGCTGCATCTTCTGGCACTAGTGCGGTGACCCGATATCACTCTTGCTTTAGGTGCGTACTCTCAACAGCATAGACATAAACCTCAACATCATATAAAAGTTCTTACCTTTGCATTAATTTGTATTTTATATAGACAGCCTATAATGAGCTAAGTGGTGTCATTATTCACACACGAGTTTGATGTTTGAGAAGCCTAAAACACAGTATCTAGTGTCCCTGATTTGACTTCACAAAGTATAGCTTCAGCTTATTACATATGTAATTGTTTTTATACAATTCTGTAGTCATCAGAAAATGACAAGGGGTCTATGCTGTCCTTTAACAATATTTGTTATGGACAATCCAAGCTCCCTAAGCAGCAAAACACTAATTGGACAAAAGCACAAAGTAACCTTTAATTACATGCCACATCACAAAACAAATTAGTTTAGCACTTGGATTGATTATTTCAATAATGCTGTCTTCAAAATGATATAAAGATGACAAATAAGACTATTGATTTTCTGACTATTTTTTCAACCAATTGCTTAAGCACACTAGTTTATTTACAGTGGTTGTTTAAGGGTTGCTCCTTTTCTTACTAACATCATATCCAGATACAGAAAGCAAACTTCCACAAGAGACAAGTGTCAGGAAATATTATTCATTAGTCATTGGTTGCACCTTTTCAAGTGTCTGTGTACGTGACTCAGTCACTGTTGGTTTTCGTTCAGTTTATGAGCTGCTAGATGCCCAGGATTCCAGAGAATGCTAAGATACCAGAATCAGTGGGGCATCGCATTCAGAGCAATGCATAACATGTTCTGTCGCTCCAGTATGATGTCAGATATTTGTAATAGATAGGACTTGCATTCCGTGATCAGGTTGTTGTGCCTATAAGATATTTACAGTGCTGATCACGTGAAATATCTTTTATTTTTTTCTGGTATAGACCCAATATCTAAGAAACCTATATGAGATTCACAATTAAAATATACATTACAAGGAGGGAGTGATACATATTGTTTATTTACTACCTCTCCAATTCTGAGCCATTTCTGTAAAGTACAGTTAGTGTCTAACTTATTTCAGTTTTACAGTATTAAAAGCTCATATATTATTCTTTTCACAAAAAGTATATTTTGAAAGCTTTACCAGGGATTGAGAAGAAAACTTTTAAAATATTTTACAGTTTATACAGTACAGGGTTTAATCCCTTCTTATTATCTCAGATATCATGAACATATTTTCCAAAGGCTTTTATAGCAAGCTACAAAAAAATTTTGTAAAAGTGAGAAAATGAGCACTTTCTCTGAGCTGCCTTGGGTCTTTGCAGATTGTTGAAATTTGCATTTATCTTAAGCTTTCTCAATGATAACAGAAGCTTTCCATTTACCCCAGGTTCAAAAGAAGCTCTTTCTCAGATTTCTCATTACCCTTTTAAAAGTCAGCTCTTGTACTTTAGTAAAAAATGTGTTAATTGCCTTTCAGTTTTACTCAATTTATAATTAAAACTATCATTCACTTTTTCTGCCAAAGGACAGACTGAATATTATACAATCACAGGTGACCAATTATAGTATATTCCTTTAAACAGCTAGCGAAAAGGAAACAAACAGACATACATGTTACACATATATTGTCTACTATACAAAACACTGTTCATTTTGTTTTTGGCCAATTATGATAAACAGTAAAAAACTGGGCCTCAATATATTACATTGAAATGTATCCATCCATCCATTATCCAACCCGCAATATCCTAACTACAGGGTCACGGGGGTCTGCTGGAGCAAATCCCAGCCAACACAGGGTGCAAGAAAGGAAACAAACCCCAGGCAGGGCGCCAGCCCACCGCAGGGCACACACACACGCACACTCACTCACCAAGCACACAGTAGGGACAATTTCGGATCTCCAATCCACCTAACCTGCATGTCTTTGGACTGTGGGAGGAAACTTGAAATATATCAGCTTGATAATAGTAGTGTTTTTCTAACTTTCTCTTTATATTGTTAGATAGTACCACCTATCAAACCTCCCCCTAGTAAATACTAGAAGAGTAATTAATTTCAGTTTTTTTCAAATGTAATGACTTCCCCATTTTATAGTCATGTGAAAAAGATACTGCACCCTTTAATGGTTCTGACATACCAGTACAGTACCAGTACATACAGTGGGTACGGAA
The DNA here is from genome assembly GCF_900747795.2 of Erpetoichthys calabaricus. Taxonomy (NCBI): domain Eukaryota; kingdom Metazoa; phylum Chordata; class Cladistia; order Polypteriformes; family Polypteridae; genus Erpetoichthys; species Erpetoichthys calabaricus. Next base: position 58,847,443 of record NC_041402.2, read on the forward strand.
AGTATTCAGACCCCCTTCAATTTTTCACTCTTTGTCATATTGCAGCCATTTGCTAAAATCATTTAAATTAATTTTTTCCCTCATTAATGTACACACAGCACCCCATATTGACAGACAAAAAAAGAATTTTTGAAATTGTTGCAGATTTATTAAAAAAGAAAAACTGAAATATCACATGGTCCTAAGTATTCAGACCCTTTGCTCAGTATTTAGTAGAAGCACCCTTTTGAGCTAATACAGCCATGAGTCTTCTTGGGAAAGATGCAACAAGTTTTTCACACCTGGATTTGGGGATCCTCTGCCATTCCTCCTTGCAGATCCTCTCCAGTTTTGTCAGGTTGGATGGTAAACGTTGGTGGACAGCCATTTTTAGGTCTCTCCAGAGATGCTCAATTGGGTTTAAGTCAGGGCTCTGGCTGGGCCATTCAAGAACAGTCACAGAGTTGTTGTGACTCCACTCCTTTGTTATTTTAGCTGTGTGCTTAGGGTCATTGTCTTGTTGGAAGGTAAACCTTCGGCCCAGTCTGAGGTCCTTAGCTCTCTGGAGAAGGTTTTTGTCCAGGATATCCCTGTACTTGGCCGCATTCATCTTTCCCTCGATTGCGACCAGTCGTCCTGTCCCTGCAGCTGAAAAACACCCCCACAGCATGATGCTGCCACCGCCATGCTTCACTGTGGGGACTGTATTGGACAAGTGATGAGCAGTGCCTGGTTGTCTCCACACATACCGCTTAGAATTAAGGCCAAAAAGTTCTATCTTGGTCTCATCAGACCAGAGAATCTTATTTCTCACCATCTCAGAGTCCTTCAGGTGTCTTTTAGCAAACTCCATGCGGGAGTTGGCCTTAATTCTAAGCGGAATGTGTGGAGACAACCAGGCATCCAACCTGACAGAACTGGAGAGGATCTGCAAGGAGGAATGGCAGAGGATCCCCAAATCCAGGTGTGAATAACTTGTTGCATCTTTCCCAAGAAGACTCATGGCTGTATTAGCTCAAAAGGGTGCTTTTACTAAATACTGAGCAAAGGGTCTGAATACTTAGGACCATGTGATATTTCAGTTTTTCTTTTTTAATAAATCTGCAACAATTTCAAAAATAATTTTTTTTGTCTGTCAATATGGGGTGCTGTGTGTACATTAATGAGGGAAAAAATTAATTTAAATGATTTTAGCAAATGGCTGCAATATGACAAAGAGTGAAAAATTGAAGGGGGTCTGAATACTTTCCGTACCCACTGTAACTAGCAATCATCTAGTCACTATCAAACAGCACATAAAAGACATTAATTTATTAATATCTATGAACAAAAAATGATACGTAGAAGTTATGTATAAAAAAGTAAGTAAAGTGGAACCTCGGGTCATGAACGTCTCAGACCATGTACAAATTGGGTTATGACCAAAAAGTTTGTCAAACTTTTGCATCTGTTCATGACCACACACTCGGGTGATGAACAAGCCAGTTTCCTTTCCGGTTCGTACGCACCGGTGATTTCCACATGTGTTCAGTCTCTCCCTGTGCATTTGCCGTGAACTCTTTGTGCTCTATTTCGTTTCCCTTCCGGTTCGTACGCGCCGGTGATTGACGCACGTGTTCAGTCTCTCGCTGTACCTGTACAGTACATTGTTCTCGGTCAGACGTGCATTGCGCAGAGAGACTTTACCTCAAAACTGTAATCTGCCCTCCACCCAGTTCCTCCTCACTTCCTTCATGCCAGAACTTGACTCATGCAATGTTAGTTTTCTTGGTTGTTTATGGTTAGTTTTTGTATAAATTACGGATTTTCAAATGTTCATTTTTTTCCCTGTGCTTAAAACTCATTAAAAAAAAAAGTGTGTTGGCTGGGATTGGCTCCAGCAGACCCCCGTGACCCTGTGTTCGGATTCAGCGGGTTGGAAAATGGATGGATGGATGGATGTTTACAGCGATCGGTTCGTAAGGCTATTAGTGTGAATTCCTGCAATGTTACTTTTCTCTGTTCAAGGTTTTCTCAGTGTTATTCAATGTTTTTACATTTAGTTTACTACTACACTGTGCATTCTATGGTATAATTAACTATTTTTGTGCTTAAAAATCTTTAAAAAAAATATATTTACATTCAGCTCATACGGTCCAGAATGGATTACAGTAATCCCTCCTCCATCGCGGGGGTTGCGTTCCAGAGCCACCCGCGAAATAGGAAAATCCGCGAAGTAGAAACCATATGTTTATATGGTTATTTTTATATTGTCATGCTTGGGTCACAGATTTGCGCAGAAACACAGGAGGTTGTAGAGAGACAGGAACGTTATTCAAACACTGCAAACAAACATTTGTCTCTTTTTCAAAAGTTTAAACTGTGCTCCTTGACAAGACAGAGATGACAGTTCTGTCTCACAATTAAAAGAATGCAAACATATCTTCCTTTTCAAAGGAGTGCAAAGCAAGCAGTCAAAAAAAAAATCAATAGTGCTGTTTGCTTTTAAGTATGCGAAGCACCGCTGGTACAAAGCTGTTGAAGGCGGCAGCTCACACCCCCTCTGTCAGGAGCAGGAAGAGAGAGAGAGAGAGCCACAGAAAATCAATACGTGCCCTTTGAGCTTTTAAGTATGCGAAGCTCCGTGCAGCCTGTCCTTCAGGAAGCAGCTGCACACAGCCCCCCTGCTCACACCCCCCTACGTCAGCGCAAGAGAGAGAGAGAGAGAGAGGAAGAGAGAAAGTAAGCTGGATAGCTTCTCAGCCATCTGCCAATGAAATCAACTGGGCAAACCAACTGAGGAAGCATGTACCAGAAATTAAAAGACCTATTGTCCGCAGAAACCCGCGAAGCAGCGAAAAATCCGCGATATATATTTAAATATGCTTACATATAAAATCCGCGATGGAGTGAAGCCGCGAAAGGCGAAGCGCGATATAGCGAGGGATCACTGTAATTGTATTTACATACAATCCTATGGGGGGAAATTGCTTTGGGTCACAACCAAATCGGGTTGCGACCAGAGTTTTGGAACAAATTACGGTCGTGACCGAGGTTCCACTGTATGTGCTTACTGCTTCCATATCATTTAAGAAGGTGCTGATGATCAGGAAGTGTTACAGCCACTATGCAAGAGAAAATACTTGAGTAATCAAGGCTGCAGTAATACCGAACCAAGGACAAAACAAATCTGCAGTGATCTCCTTCAAGCAATTTGTTCACACAAACAATTTGAAAATTCATCAGTTTTAAAGTAATAAGGAATACTGACAAAGGAAAATCATTCAAGAAGTGTACCAATCATCCTAGGAAAGGCTGTTCCACAGAATTCACAAAAAGATCAACCCATTTGATGCTCTGAGAAATGGCAAAGGGACCACTAGCTATATGTGATTTACAGGCTCACATGCAACAAGGTAAAAATCCATGCAGCATCTTCTCTCCAACAAGAAGTAGTGCCATTGCTTAGGTTTGCAAAGTTGTAACTGAACAGAATACATGATATCTAGATCATGAGCTGAAAGTACTGTAGATTTGTTTGGATTTATGAATGATGTCATACTTTTTGAAAAAAGCAAACGCAGCGCATCAGCCTAAAGCACCATACTCACTATCAAGTTGGTAATGCAGGGCTGATTATTTTGGATTGGTTTGCAGCCTCTAAGACATACATGTCTTGTAATCATTGAGTCAACCGCAAACTCATCTTTATAGCAGAGCAGAGGAAAATGCAAGGCCATCTGTCAAGACAGCTTTGTTCAAAAAATGATCATGCAATGAAGATCCTATGCAAACTAGCAAATTACAACCAAATAGCTGAAAAAGAAAAGAATCAAAATTGTATAATGGTCAAGTCAAAATTCAGGCCTGAACAATGCTGAAATACTCTGGTGGGACTTTAGGAGAGCTGTGTATAAAGGAACATCAGTGAACTAAAGCCCTTTGTAAGGAGAGAGGAGTCAAAATTCCACAATGTAATGTATTTGATAGCAGGTTGTATCCTGGTATGTGAAACCACTGAATGGACAAAGTATGTACAATACTTTTTAGTTTGAATCAAAATATAGCATTTTATTTTGCTAGGTGATGGCTTTTCACACTAATTACTGAAAGGGTTAATACTAAGCTAATATTAAACTTTGAAGGATCTCTGTAAGTTATATTATTATTTTGACAGCAACAGTTTTGGAGATAACTTTTCCTGCAACAATGACATTACAGCTATCAAAACAGTATTTGCCATTTAGCGTTAAGTATGTTGTTTTTCCAAAAAAGGCTACATATAGTAAATAAATTAATTAAAAAAAAAAAACAAACAAAAAAAACATGGCAGTCAGGCAGGCATTCTGCAGACAGCACACATACTGTACTCCAGAAAAAATATTCATGACAGGACTTAGTGATAGACCATCTGATAGATTTATCTTTGGAAGTAAATGGCAGCCAGCATGACATGAAAATTGTTTATTGTTCAGCCCTTTTTCAGTTAAAAAGTTATAAATGACTAGTGTGTGTCTCCCAATATGTGATTCAGGCTTTATTATAAATAGTTTAATAAATTCAAACAAATGCAATTCTTGTCCTCCCTGTCAAAGCAGCATGACTGACCCTTAGGATATAATGAATGTAATGAAGCATGCATTGCTTGTTTATGTTATTCCACTCAGCATTCTCTGTCAATCATCAACTGTTCAAATGTATTTTTCTTCTGCTCTTGTTACATTTGTGTCATTTGCAAGCAGTGTGGCTGAGATGATGAAAAACTGGACCTAGAGAGGGCATGATTCTAATTCTCTTTCTTAACACTGTTTAAGTACCTATACTGTACCTGCCAGTATTGCAGTACTTGAATGGTGTCCTCCATGAGATGTGATGAATATCACAAGTTTTGACTGAAATAACAGTGCAGCCGAAGTGGGTGTATTACTGATAAAATATACTGTAGTTATTCTAGACATTATCTTGATGGCAATTATCTTTTTTTTATACTAATGCCATTAGTGAGTGATTACTAAAGGACATTATTAATACAGAAAGGAAAGAGACATAAAATGTAGCATTGGCCACTTCAAGCCTGATAATTGAATAATAAAAAAGCTTTGCAAAAGCATATAAACTATTTGATTGAGTCCATTTAAACTGTAGGAGTTTACCAAGCAACTGATGTATGCTATGTGTATGAGTAACACAAAAAAGTAATAATAATAGTAATTAAAAAATATGAGCTATGCTGCTGACAGTGGCCCAAGTGTATGGAAAAGAGAAAAAATTAAGGTATTATATGAAAACTATAGTCCTACTAAGCATGGCTTAGTGGAAAAAATGTTTTAACAGATGCACATTTATAAACATATGAAGCAGGAAAGAAATTACAGGTGCATCACTAATAGACCAAATGGAATAGAGCTTGATGAGACGAGAGCAAAATAATGATATACTGCTGAAGTGAAGATAGAACAAAGAAATCTGCAGATAGCAGATTTGAAAATATACAGTATACAGTGAGAAATCGCGCATACAAGATTTTACCAAGCTGTTTAAAAGTTAATGTGAAGGTGTGTGTGTGTGTGTGTGTGTGTGGGTGTTTTCGGCCAGCGATGGACTGGCACCCTGTCCAGGGTTCATTTCTGCTTTGCGCCCCATGCTAGCTGGGATAGGCTCTAGCAGGCCCTCACGACTCTATTCAGGACTAAGCGGGTTAGAAAATGACAGTATTCAAAAATTCAGATAAATACTGCATTTAGACTACAACATTCCTTACTAGAGGAGCTTATTTGTGATAAATATGGTTATAAATCATTGAGAGGTTGCTTGTTAACTTTTGGCTGTCTTTATTGGTCAACTGACTGCAGGTTAAAGATAAATAAAGCTCTGAGTTTTAAATAAAGAGTTAGCTAAAATGTAGTCAAAATGTTAAAAATTCTTAGGATTATGCAAATTAAACAAATTTAACATATTAATTAAATAATTGTTCATGGAGAAGTTAAAACATGGACTAGTTCTGAATTTTGAAAACAAAGCTGAGGTAAACAGTCTGATTAAATTAAAAGAATCACTAACAGCACAAACTGAATTTAAATGAATGAATTGGTTTGAAGGCAAGAATAATAGCCACTGTGATATTCTGAGTCCAAAACGGTCTACTTCTGGCACAGGTTCTTCTTCCTGTGGTGTCAGTATCTCCCACCTCCTCATGGCTGCTAAGCCATGGAGTATTTATTAAATGCCTCTGCATTTGTTACTCTATACACAATTTCTGCCATCTTGCTGTTACAGTAGTACACTTTCTTTACAGTTGCCATAGGATTTCCCCAGTTTGTGTGCTTCTTTATTTAGTATGCAGTTTTGAAATATTCCTTTTTAACACAGATTCTCTGTTTCTGTATAAGGGGCCTTACCATGTTTTGGGGTATTTTTCCATGTAAATTTCCTTGTACTGCTCTATTAATAAGATTTTTCACAAAAGTTGCCTTTTTACTGTATTGTGTTTTTATTAGGATCTACAAGGTATACCAGCTAATTATACAGCATTCCAGAGATCATTTTTTACAGGCCAAATTAGTGATGTCACAGTAATAGAATTTTTGAATTAGATACTCTGTACCTTTCAATAGAGCCAAAAACAGAAATCCCATTCGGTTGTTTTTTTATTAACGTCCCTCCATTTTTAAAGTGAACAATATTGTGTTTTTTTTATAAAACGATATATCTTCTTATATAATATACTACCGTGACTGTCTGTTTGTCTGTCCAGGATTTTAAATCACCTGTAGCTTGCAAACCGTTTGACTTTTTGACCTGAAATTTGGTACACATATACTACATGATGTCTACTATCCGTTTTCAGGGTGATGATTGACCTCTAAGGTTATTCCTCTTTTTATTTTTATTTTATTAATTGTAGAGTCAACTCTCGGCTGCAGCCAGCAAGGTGACCGTTCAGCGCATGCGTATGTTCTCATCCCTACCACCTTCGCTGTCATTTTTCCTACCTCTTCATATCTTAAATCATTTTTGAGGCAGATTGAAGACTTAAGTGCCTGCTTAAGTGAAAAGTTAAGGAAAACGTACTAAATAATTGCAACACAAACACTGACTTAATCAGTTTTAACGCGAAAAGATGCTGAAGAAAGAAGAGAAGAAGCAGGCCGCTAGGGTGGAGAAGAGCTGCTCAGGAAACACCAAGCGCATCAACCTCTGAGCAAATGAATGCTAAACGTACAGAGAAAGAGGATGAAAACTAGGAATGCTCAAGTCAAATGTATTCACTGCACGTTATTATGCAGTGCGCCGTTACTGGTAAAATATATGAAAAAAAATGACAGTAACAACAGCTTTGAAATACAGGTATATCCGTCAAGCATTTACCCAACTATCACTTAAATAAACAAGTGTTGGCATTTATTAATACCAAATAAAATGCAGAACTTGAACTTTAACGTGTGGCAGAAGTGGGGATGTAAGAACAAATGGGGTTTATAAACTTGGGGGATTTCAGCATAGTGTTTAGAAAGAATGATATGTCGTGAACTACCTGATTTAGTTTAATGTGTACGTTCTGCATTTATTCTGACATTTTATGTCCAGTAACTGAAAAATACTGCTTAAAATCTGTGCAAATTATAAAAAATTCTAACATTATTATATCTGTACTCTTGAATTAGCAGATTCCAAAATAATTCAGCGCATTTCCATTTAAACCAACTCTTTAAAGCTGTTTTTGTAGCAACATTCTTCTAATGTTTGATTTGTACACTCTTGTTAAGTTTGTAACATTTTATATTTACATCATTAGCTGGTTTAAAAATATTACTGAAGAGTTCAATTTAATGGATGAGTCAAATTAATTCAAATTTCAAATGTCATAAACTTTGTGTTTTAATTTTCCAATTCTGTCCAAATCTCATCTTATCAGAACAGCTGCAGCGCCCCCTGGTGGCACCCCCGGATGCCAACAGGGCTGTAGCTGACTCCATCTCCCATGAAGCCCTGCAGGAGTCTGAGGTATGGCTGGCACTCAGTGGGCTGCTTTCTAGTGTTTCGGGGGAGGTAGTGCTCTGTCCACACTGGCTCCCCCGGTTCTTCCACAGCAGAGGCGTCCCAGCCATCCATGACACTGTACAAATCAAGAATTGGAATATTACTTTGGCTGTCGTTACCTGTACTCAAAAAAAAATGATAACTGAGCAGCATTATATTCTTCAACATACCATTCATATATGTGACATGTGCTTTCACTTATGAGTTACACTAATGTGCCTTCATAAGCCAAACAAATGACACAAATTCAGTGTTTGTAGATTTGAATTTAACAATGAAGTATGCCATTTAATTTGTCCTGCTAACTGCATGTTTCTGTGATTAAGCATCTGTGTTAACTCGTTACAGCTTTGAAAGACTAAATACATTTTTATTTTGGTATTAACAAATGGAGCAACTCGTGTCATCATTGGTGATTTCGTTTAAATCTTGCATCATTGTTCACTTGCTAACAACTGTTGTTAGCACTGCCGGTCCTCCCATATCTCACAGTCCTATGCACGCAACTGTGGATATCTGTGAGGTCCCTCTCCCTGATTCGTGACATGTAAGCAGGACTGTGTAGGACACCATTAAAAGCAATTAATATTAATATCTTTTCATCTCCCTTACATAAATGTGTGACAAAACAAGCTAAATGATTACACTGCATTGATCAGTAACATTGTTTCACTTTCAAAGCATGCACAAATCTGTTTCTTAGTGAATTCCATAATGTAAAAGTGGAAATAATTCATGCCTATGTGTGTTTTGATTTTTTTCCATAATGATTGTGATTTCTACACTTGTGTGCTGAATTTCACCTACACAAACACAATGCATTTCTAGACATGCCTTCTTTTTGTCATTGCGACAAGTGTTAATGCTGTGCTGTAGCATCACCATTGTGGGCCATTTGTATATGTAGTTTTTACTAATATTCTTCTCATGCATTATTATACCTTCCAAAGTAATTTGTCTGCTTGAAGTCACATAGGAGTGCAGAAGTAACTTTCTCAGTATTACCAATACTGTAAAAAAGCTGGTATTGTTATGTTTTCGGACCTTTGGTACTGAATTAGTACTGAAGTATTGGTTCTTGTGTCATTCTTAGACTGAATAAGAAAAGAAAGAAAAGAAAAGAAAATAGAACTGCAGCATTTTTTTTCACTTTAGTAATGTTTAGATTTAAATCATTGCCACCAAAATATTAGAAAAATGCATGAGATTTCATATTGCAACATAATACAAAACAAAATTATAGCTGGGAAGTCAGTAGTTTTCATTACCACTGTGTACTATAAGTTAGAATGATGACGATATTTAGACAGTTTTGGGATTACATATTTACAAAGTTTAAGGGATGCCACTGTGAAATGCAAAATATTAATGACTGAAAATTCCTTATTAACTTCAGATGATGTGGCATCTGGACCTTCTGTTCTGCATTTGTTTTGTTTCAGACATTTTATAGTGTAGGGATTTAATTAGAATAGTGGGGGCTTCGTTTACAAAGAATTTAATAATTGATATTCCCTCTAGGTAGAGAAGTTAGATTTTAAACATCTGTGTTTCATTAAATCACCTCAGCTGAGTTAACTTAAATATGCCGCTTTTGGTTTTCAGAATGGTAATTATTATATTCTGTAAATATGGATAAATTAAGAAAACATTTTAGCAGTTTGTGAAATGCATTATTACATTTAACTATTACATGAAATTTAAAAGTGGTGTAAAAATGTTTAATTTTGTGGTAGTCATTTTACTTACACTGGGTATTTTACATGACACTTTAATTAAAGTGGTTGCCACTGCCAGTGCTGTCTCTTGCATCCTGTAAATCGTCCTTTTTTGTTATTACTGTTGTCACTTCCTCGTACTTACCCTGTGACCTTCAGTGAACACCCATACCTAGCTGTGCCAACTTCTGCATATGATAAATGACAAGTGAAGTTCTATTTTAGGTTACTCTGTTGTAGATGTGGATTCATACTTCTCACACTGAAAGACAGAGAGAGCTTCCCTCTGTAATTACCCCAGGATGTTTGTTACCATTTTCAATGCTTCAAGTTTAGACAATAATAAAGTCATAGCATAGTCTGTTGAATCCTCCTGCTCAATTACAAAGAGAAGTTTGAAAATGGAAGTATTATTTAGAGTATAAAGGAAATAGCTCCGAAAGTACAAAGATTAACATCATTAAAGGTTACAGCTAATGCAGAGGAGTATTCTGCAAAGCAAACCATCATTTTGCGCACCTTGTCTTGTGCTGCATTATGTGAATGGAGTTTTCATCTCCAGCTGTTGAGATTTTTTTATTATTTTGATTAAAATTAAGTATTTTCAAGATAAGTAATTTTAGTGTTTGATGTCAACATTTTGATTGTAGTGTCACTTTCCAGTTTTTTCTGGAACAAAATAATAATAATAAGTTGAAGCAATTTTGATCTTGTTGAGCAGATCTTATTGTTGGAGGAGGCTAGAGAAGGCATAAAGCAGGAATTAACTCTGAACAAGCTGGCAATGCATGAAAGATCACAATTAAACAAAAAGTGATTAGCTGTACTGCCTCACAGATCCAATGTCCTAGGATCTGAATTCCATACCTGGTGGTTTGCAAACAATTCCATGTCTTTGGGGTTTTACTCAATTAAGTCAGTTAGTTATTCCAGACTTGGCCCCATGTGAACAAGAATGGGAGTGTAGATGTGTCAATGAATGGTGCCTGCCATGCATTTTCTCCGTGTTCAGGGCTGGTTCCTGCTTTCCTTTCAGTGCTGCCATGATAGGCTCTACCCCTTGTGACCCTTAAGTGTGCTTTGGGATTAATAAAGTTATCTATCTATCTATCTATCTATCTATCTATCTATCTATCTATCTATCTATCTATCTATCTATCTATCTATCTAAAAAGGTATTTTGTCCAAAACATTGAAGTATATTAATAAAAGGAGGCTACAGCATATGGTTTAAATATTTTCAGCTCTTCATTGTTTGCGTTACCTTAATTTATAATGATCTAAATAATAATGATTTATTGCTAATCTTAGTGTTAATAGCTAATGTAGATTATGCTCACTAATTTATATTACTTAGATACATTCAATTGCTTATTCAGTATTACTGATCACTAAAATGTGATAGTTGCCTAATTATGAGCACCAGAGTTGCTGGTCCCTCTTTCTTTTGTAAAGTCCTCTCTGTCAATATTTCATCTTTTATTTCTTAAACTATTATGTGAAACTTAACAGTGTTAAGAATTAGCAATCCTTGGACATCTTACTGAAAATAGTCTTTGTCTTAAATACATTTTTTCTGTTCTCTTGATGTGAATATTCTTTAAACTTTATTTCCAAAGAACATGGCCATATGTGTGTTTTGGACTAATTCTTTAGTTGAAAAAGATACAATGTTTCTATTATTTAATTTTAAGTGTGTCACACCGGCATTTTAGTGTCTCGTCATTTTGTTGATGTGTTGCGAGGATGCACTGTACCATTGTGATGGAATGCCTCACAAGGATCTCCACTGCAATGCTTCAGTTCTCTGTCTGACGTTACAGATTTGAAATTTTAATAGTGTTAGACTTGGATTTATAGTGATAGGTATTCTGGTTAACGACTCATAGTTTCCACTACTTAATTCAGTTCATGGTCGTAGCGTTTTGGTTCTGGTGACATTTTCGCGGTTTGGTTGTTGATCTTACTCTTGATTTTGCTTTTACTACCGGCAATTATTGTTTTGACTTTTCTTATGGTTTAGCCCTCTGGAATTTGTTTGATAACAATACTTTGGTGTTCTAGAAAAATGTTTTTGTTTCAGTTTCTTGAAAATGATTATATCTCCTGGTCCTTTACGAAAATGTCAACTAATTAAAAAAGTAGGCAGAGGATGTCAGTGGTGCATACCTGCCAAGTAGCTTTCAGCATTCACTAATGGCATAACAGATACACAAATTTAAAATATTAATCTGTGGTGGGTTTTATATTTGCAGACCACTGATGCTTAACTGTGTACAGTAAACTAAACACATTTTGCAAATTTATTACAGGGAAACAAAATACACATGATATTTTTAAACCTGATTAATTCATTTCATGTTTTCATTTCAGAGCCCATCCTGACCGCATCAGGTTCAAAGCAGAGACACTCCCTGAATGGGACACATTTCTACCACACTGTAATATTATAAACATATTGGGGCAATAAGGAATTGCTATGCATGTTCATAATTATAGTACGCAGAAAAAAAAAGCCATTCAGACACAGACCATTTGCAAGATTCAAACCAAGCAGCTAACCATTGAGCCTCTTGGTGCAATACGGAGGAAGGAAATTAAAAAGAAATGCAAAAATATTTCAAAATTTTGATCATGCGTCATTCTTATAAATCTGAAGTTTGTAAAATGTTACCCTGTTCACTGTTAAATGGTTAGGCACTTTATGAAATAATATTTAACAAGATTTTTTATCACAGAATAAGGTATTCCTTTATTCAAGTCTTCCAAGTATTTCTGTTTGTTATCCACACCATCTAGCAATGTAGTTTGTAATTATCAGTAAAGTTCTGTTTTAGCAAGAAGCACTCTACTGCATTCTTAATTGCTGTAGTAGAAAGTACATAAAATTGACATCAACATTAATCAGCTGCAGATGCCTGTGCTGGTGGTAGTAGCTTTTCAATTCCCATACCATTATGCTTCCACTACCCCATCGATCGACCTCAGCAGCAAAGAAATCTCTGCGTGCCTAAGCCTTCCCTTGAGCAGACATACACTGTCTTTATGCATGGATTGGAAGTTCAGCTCTGTCTTTGTTAAGACATGTTATTTTTTTTCTTCTAGCTGAATGTGATTTCTGTGTTCATTTTATAAGGCACATTTTGAAAAACATAGTTTAAACAATAAAGTGACAATAAAACAGGACTTTCTTCCTTTTATTCAATATGTGTTCAGCCAGCACGTACCCATAATAGTGAGAACCTGCTTTCATAAAGTAAACTTATGTAAAGTGTTTAATTATATATTGAAATTTTTGTTATGTTCCTCTGAATGCATTGACCTTAATTTTGACCTTGTCAATGTTCTGCTAGGTAGCCTGATGACACTTGGTTAGTGCTGCGGCCTTACAGCCCCTGGATGCTGGCCCTCCAATCACAGTCCCTGTTTATATGCATTTTTCTCCAGGTAGTCCAGTTCTCCTACATCGTAAATAAGTGAGTGTTAGGTTAATTGGCATCTCTAAATTAGTTCACTCTGATTGAGGTTTTATGTTGTAACAGGTGATTGGGCTGGTACACAACACGGAGAACTAAAGAAAGTTTGGGATACCACCCTGGTAACCCATTTAATATAAAACTCAAAAGACAGCTGAGAACGGCTCAAAACAAAATATTTTCTTTATTGGCAAACATTGCAATTGCTGTTAGGAGGTCTGTCCTCTGAATACAATCAGTATAGCATCTGACTTCACCTTCCCTTCTGGAAATGGGATGGCTTTATATGGTGGGGACCGTAAGGGTTGGTGTTTTTCTTGGGTCTTCTCAGGCAGAGGGACTGGGTCAGTCGTCCCTCTTGTGGTGCTTTTTCTTGGCTACAAAGTAGGAAGGAGAAAATAATGTTATCACCAGCACCCCTTCTCGTCCTGAGGTAGTATTGCCTACCTCATTAGAGCCAGGAGTGTGATCCCCAGACATGCATGTGTAACGTTGTGTAAAGGTGCCCTGCAGCAAACTAGCATGCAATCTTTCCTTCCTTGTACCTGATACAGCTAAGATAGGCTCCACCTTGCAACAAAACTCAAAATTCGATTGGGTAGGTTTTGGTTGCAATTAGTTGAATTAATTATTGCTATAAACACAGACATGGTGATTTTATTTGGCAAAACTCTTTAAAATGCATCAAGCAACAATGTGAGTTTTTACATTTTTTTGTATGAAGGGCCTCTATCTTGCATTAAAATCTAAAACGTGGATATCATGCTTACCTTTGAATTTTCTCTTCACCAAGAAATAGTATCCCTGAGATACTATAACTATTAAAAAATGCTACTGATAAAACAAACTTTTACAAAAGGTGTTCACATACTGTGTACAGATGTAGCTGACATTTCTGACATTTAACAAGATGTGTTTTAAAGTGAAATTTCCAGAATAAAATGAATGGGTTATGCAGCCTGCCAGTGCCTGCTACAGTTAAGTACCATTAAATAGTCTATTATCATATGTTATATGCTGAAGTCTTAAATATCAGTTGTATAATCACAGAAGCTTGAGACAGCGGTATCCTAAATTCTCTGCTAGGCATGGATAAAATAACATTACAGCTTAACATACTGACCACAGAGTGGCAGACACTGAATTAGGTCATACATTCCCTAGGGTTAAATAAGATATCTTGAAAAAAAACATAATTGTATTTGTTACATCAAATGAAGTGATGAACAACACAATGAATTAAAAACAAATAGAGTAGCTCAAAGGAGAAATACAATACCTTTAATCTGCTTTTTGTATACCAGTTTACTTCTCCTGTTTATTTGGGAGTTTATGCACAGACATAGTGCACTGTGCTGTGACAAATTTATGTAAATACTACTGCACATTTTAATAGCCTTATTTTTATTTTAATTAATGTATAATATTCAGCAAAATAAAAATATGCAGCTTATTTTTCAATTTATGATTCAGGATAATGCTACTCTTGATGGCATACATTTCTTCTAGTTAGAATTCCATGTTCAATTTAATGGTATTATAATTACATTTTTGGATATTTTTTATGTATCTGGAACATATTTCTGCATAATGTTCACATTGCAATTGAATTAATTGCAATTGACTTGCTCTTGAAGACTCAGACCCCTTAATTGTTTCTTTTTCCTTAATTAACAGCCAAACAATAATGAGATACAAAATGAGCCAAATATGACCAGCAGACTGTGTCTATCATCAACACCTGAAAATAAAGATGAAGGTCTCAGGAATGTTGATCTTCTCGGGTCCCCAAAACGTTTTAACAGTGCTCTTAGAAAAGAGAAAATCAAGTTTTGGAAATGTATGCTATTGCACAATGAGAGCAGCAACAAGCCACGGAATTAAAGAATTGGTTTAATTAACAACAAGATTAAGCAGCTGGTTAGAGTGAAATTGGTTGGAGTTTGAGGCACAGACTTAGTTGGTCTTCTGTTGGTTCACTAAAATCACATTTAATTTCTGTTTGGGTGCCATTTAAGGAAAGAAATGAAGTAGCTCAGAGGAACAATGAAGAAATTTAGGGGAACACTTTTTAAAAAACAAATCAATTAAAATTAAATAAAAATGAGTTAATTAGCACGAAAATCTGGTCACCAATTAAGGAAAGGGTTAGAATGAAAGTCTGCAGCCACTACAGTCCTCAAGCACCAGAGTTGGGGACCCCTGTTCTAAATGATTTAATGATATGTTTACACCCAAACCCCCATTCACTTTGTCTGTTCCAAGTTAAAGTTTGTAGTTAACCTTCTGTATAACGTACGCCATGGTGCCAACACAGGTAGCAGAAGTGCCCAGGGAGAAACAGACACTTAATAGAACAACTGAGAGTTAAAGCTGGGACTCTGGAGCTTTAAAGCAGATAAGTATAAAAAAAAATAAAGATTACAATATAATATACCATATTTTCAGTTTTACATCTTCCTCTGAGATTTATATGTTTAGAAAATTCACAAAGGAATCTTGCCATTTCACGTTTAATATTGTGATTTTGTTTCACTTTAAAGTATCATTTTTATAAGCCACAATGCACTTAGAATTGCTATCCCACAGATCGTGTGACGTTCGTTTGAATACAGCCAGGGATGTTTCAAGGTTCTCCCTTTGTGATATATGATTATCTGGTAACATTAAATTTCCCTGTCATATTTGTGCAAATGGAACTGTATGTGCTTGTGTTCATACTTGGCCTTGAACTGAAATTATGTTTAAGATGAACTCTGGTCCATTGCTACCAAGATTAATATTAGTAACTCTACCTACATGAATGAGATACCACAAATGTGAAAATGGATTTAAGGATTTTAATATTTCAGCATTTGAAATGTGAATACATTGTAGTATAAACTGTAATAGTTTTGTTCATTATGTTAGCTCTGGTATTCTGTGAAAGGAGCAGAGTCTGGATATAATAGTTTTTTTTTCTTATCTTTTTAATTTCATCTGGCTGTCAGAAAATGTGGCACTCACAAGTCAAGTTATATCAGACATACAGTACACCTACCTAGAAAGTAGACCCTGAAAACTTTAAGTGAACAACTGGATTTATTCTTTGAGCAAAGAAAATTGCATTGTCTCTGAAGGTTATAGCTTAATATTTTCTTCGGAAAACAATGTATCATATAATAAATAATGTGAGTACCGTTATTTGTTACATTTTACTAGTTTCTCCATTGCTTTTTTAAGAATGTAGCATATACATTGCAGAGTGTAAAATTTTCTGCCTTATTATTTGATGTAATAATAATCTTAATTATCCATAGTTAATGCACTTCAACAAATTTTGCCAAACCTATGCCTGAAGGGGCACAGCTGCAGTTATTGTTTAGGTACTTAGCTTAAATGATCTTATAGTGATTTTATTATTTAATTTTTTTTCATGTCAGGTGATCCTTTAATTTCTAAAGAATTTGCCAATGATTTGCTTGCCACATACAAAGTAATACATTTTAAGTATTTTTGTTCCTCCAGCCATTATTGAACTTGAGTAATGTCATGGTTGCAGTACTTGGAGTCTGACCCAACAGTGCTAGATGCAAGGCAGGAATCGGTCGCAGTCAAAACACCAGTCCTTTGTATGACATGCTTATTTTCACACCCACACCCACTCAGACTGAACCAGTTCCCAATTAACTTTACAAGCATATGTTTGGAAGAAAATTTACAATTATAATTTTGTTTTCTCACTGTGTACTATACAATGTACTTTTTACATTATTAATTATTACTGTCATCAACTTCTTTGTTAAGAATGGAATGAATGAAAGTGAGATGAAATCTCCTGTTAAAGAATATTGTCATCTATACTATTACTTCTCTGTTTATTTTCATTTTTAAACACTTTGAATCACCTGAGAGAGAAAATATTTAGCAAGAATGTGAATTCCTTAAAAAAATAAAAAATGAATAAAGAGCACAAAATGAGTCCAGTGCAATAAAAGCTACAGTTAATGTGGCTTGCCCCTTTTATTTGTAAGATATTGGGTAGTGTTTTAAATTTCTTAGAAGTTAATCACACACTGCAGCCTGCTTATGACTTTGAAAGGAAAAATGAAAGGGAAAATGAGGAACCTAATTAAAGTAATTAATTAATGATTGGAATTAGCCTCTAAATTAGAAACTGGTTGGAGCAGAAGACATGTGTTGCAATATCACTCTGAGAAACTGCAGTACTATAACAGCAGAGTTTTAGACTTCTAATCAAATACTGCAATATTGATTTAAATTATCTTGGCTGCACCATTGTAACATATTGGATAATAGCTAAGAAAGTAAGTTAAATACAGTGCAGTTAGAGCTGTTCTTGTGCATTCAGAACTTTATGTCAAAATTTAAATTCTAAGGAGTAAACTATTTAAGAATAAGTATCAAAATAATTCCAAGGACAGGGTGAAGTCATTTATGAACAATCCTATTTGATTAATAGCTTTTTCAGTATTGTCTGATCACTGCTGTATAAGTAAATGCTTAATTATACAAGAATTAAAAGAAGACATTGTCATCGACAAAGAGGAATACACTTGTCCAGATGACATGTTGGGGTGCCAGCCGGCTCATCCCATTTAGTGAAATAATAAGTTCAAGCAAAATTACGGGCACACTGTGGTGCACAGTAAAACAAAAGGTGGCGTCTGCCACTGGCTACAATAATAACGCTCTGAAGAGCTGTCAGGCTGCAGGATGCCTGTACCCAAATTATACGTCTCCTAATGGGAATATGCTGCTATAGTCCTTAGACTGGAAGGAGTGGAGTCAGCTGCTCCCTTTGGGAATCTTCTTGGAGCTGTGGGTGGAAAAAGAGACAGTCAGCAAGCCTTGTGTCCCAGAGTGGTAATGCTCATTTCTGATGAGTCTGGAATATGGCCCTCTGAAGCGCATGCATGGTGTGTCAACCAACACATCAGTTTTGAACTATTTTGTCATTAATCATCATCATTTCCCTCTACTTGTCCTGATGAAGATCATGACTGCAACATGCTGTTTTGGGGCTAAATAGGCCACACTATGTTTAGCAATGTGTTCCAATACCACCTAAGAATTTCCAGACACTTACAAGGAAGCTTAGAGATACAGTCTCCCTTGCATGTTCTCGGTCTGTCCTCTGGTCTTCTTCTAGTGGACTATGACTTTAAATTTGGAAATGGTGATTCCTATCCCAGCCCAACCACACTCAGACGTGAACGGTCTCAGTATGCAATGGAAATTACACTCTGATGAAACCAAAAGAACAACATCATAGGGTGAGGTTCTCTTGATTTGAGACTGCCATGAGAGTCATTAATGGATTGTTGTTTGTCTGGCACCTCCTCTTAGACCAGTTTGTCATAATTAATCCTATCAACAGCACACGTCTCCAGACAACATAGTCCTCAGGTTATTAAGGCACCATCCTCGGAGGAATGTAATGTGGCGTTTGCTCAACGTCTTTACGTAAACATTAATAGACTAAAACAAAATTTTTAAATCCCTGTTTTTTTCTGAACCTGGTCATTTTGATTAGGGGAAGGGAGTCCAATGCTGCTCGGAGACCATGAACCAGCACTGAGCAGTCAGAAGACACACCCATGCACCCATGCTGTTTTATGAGGCCAGTTTAGAGTCACAAATTAACTTCCTGCTTGTTTTTGTAACATTCATGAATAAAACATTTGTTGGTATAGGCAAAATGTGCAAACCCCACACAAAAAATGACTGAGCCATTGAGTCATCAGTGCTAACAATTCAACAAGATAGCAGTTCCCAAATGCTTGCAGGCTAACAATTGCTTAGATCATATAAGACTTGAATCAGAAATGATGTAACACTGTATAGTGTGTCAAATCTACAATCTCTGATAACAAGAAGCATCCTCTTTAATAAAATTCCTGTGTGCGTCCAGGTGTCCGTGTGTGGGTGTCTTCTGGTGAAGTGCGCATACGCGGGGCACGGTGCAATGCGCAATATTACTGTCAGAGAAAGTTAGAGGCGTTTTACGGAAATACAAACCAGTATTACTGTGAGAGGAAATTAAAGGTACACAATACAGTGACGCATATTACAGCCACATACAAGCCAGTATTACTGTCAGAGGAGATTAAAGGCATATTACCGACACACACGCCTGTATTACCGCCAGAGAAAATTAAAGGTATATTATGGACGTACAAGCCAGCGGACGTACAAGACGGTATCCTTCAATAAGGGCGCACACAAAAAGGCGAGCCTCAAAAGCCTTTATTCGCCGCGCTCAATTGAGGTCGCCCTTTTGAAGCTCGCCTTTTTGTGCGCGCCCTTATTGAATAGAGCCGTACAAGACAGTGTTACTGTCACAGAAAATTAAAGACACACAATACACGGCGGCAGCCCACGAAGAACGGTCAGCTCAGCAAGTAAACATCAACAAAAGAAAGGCTGAAAGAAAGAAAAATACGACCAACAAAAAGAATGAGGTCAAAGTCCCTTGCCATTTAATATAGACTGTTCCTACTAATGTTTATGCACTACTGTTCTAGCGCCCGTTATTGTAACGGGCTAAATGACTAGTTATGGAGAAACGGGCTAAATGACTAGTTATGGAGAAACAGATTGAACCAGGAATGCTATCAGTACAAGGACACTTTTGGTGTCAGTAGATGAGGCTTACAAACCTCTTTCTAACATGTACAAAATACCGTATGTGTTTGTACCTTTATGGAATGAATGTCTTCCTTAGTTTGACCAAGATAACATAGGGGTTCTACTGATGTTCACAACATTTTTTCTTAATTTGCTGTGCCTGAAAAAAATACTCATAATATTCTGTCTAGAAGTTACATGACTCTGAAAGACTTAAAAATTGAGCAGTAATATAAGTCACAACATGCCTGGCATGGACACAAGGGTAGTGTTTGTGGTTATCACAGTTGACTAGGTTATACTTACAGAGTATAAGATATGTATGCTAACAACAGCTTCTAAAAATAAACCGGCTAATTCAGTCTATTTTATATGCAAATACTTATAATATTTTTTATTAAAATGCATACTATATATGCAAGATTATCTTGAGGTACAGCTTGTCTTTTTATAGTACAGAATTATTGATTGTTATGTAAAGACCACTTTTTTAATTTCATTTTAATATGCAGGTAATATATCACTAAATTTTAAAAATGTTTTTGTTTTTAAAACCAGAATGGCAACTTCTCACAATACATCAAGATAAAGAGTCCTGCTTCTGCACAGAACACTGGGCAGTCTGCATTTGCAGATTTTGGTAAGTGCTGCTTTTGCAAAAATGCATCATAAAATGTGGATTGGTAACATCTAAAGATGTTAAAGTTCAATTTTTAGAAATTTAATTAAAAATTCATCATGAAAAAGTAAATCATCCTGAATAAAATACATTGTAGGTCTTTCTTTACTATAGTATCTGTCTACTTTTGTGATTGAGTAAACAAGCTGTGTTGTTTTCAAGTTCATGTTTATTATCACATTTATAGCGTACATTCGTTAATACATCATGAATCAGGCATTGGATTATATAAGCAGTTTGAAATCTGTGTAGTTCCTCTAAACACCCTCCCAGTATACTGTATATTCCATCTTTCCTGCAGTCTCGATGATGAATTACCATAAAGTGATTTTGTGTGTTTATTTTTTATTTTTTTTTAACTGCAGAGCAATTAAAAAGTATGACCAAGACATGGAAAGATAAAAAAGATTGGTGAAAAATCAGGCTCTAAATTGGGAAGTCAAGAGCAAATTAATAAAAAAAAAATCAAAGCCAAAAGCAAATTTCCTAACACTAAGGTCTTCTTTTTAATGTTTTTTTTTTAGCATACAAAGTTTTGCTTTTTAAAATCCATATATTGTATTAAACACAAACACATTGTATTGGAATACTAAAATTGTGCAATCTCATAACTTATATCAGTCTTGATATTGTTAAGTATGTGATGATCCGATTTTTCTTCTGTTCTTGAAAATCCATCCCAAGAACAGTTTTAATGATGAGGATAATTACAGCAAACAGGATGCATCTGACCATAATTTGGAATATCACAGCAAAGGGTCTGAGTATTTATAGAAATGAGAGATTTCAATTTTTGATTTTTAATACATTTGCAAGTCTTTCTGAAAACATTTTCACTTTGTCATTATGGGTTATTGAGAGTAGTTTGGTGGGCAAAAATGGCAAATGTATTTATTTAAATGAAATCTAAGATACAGAAGGTGAAGGGGTCTGAACTCTTTCTCAATCCACTGTACATTACATTTTGAAGCAGGTTGAATAGAAATGACTATGAGTCATGCTTTATACCGTGTAACCTTGCTTTTCTGTTCTGTACTTTATACAACAGTCAGTTCCATTTTTTGTTTTATTAACAACTAATGGTTTTCATAACCTAAAATTCTCCCATCCTATGAAACAAAATAAGAACTTCTCATAAAATATTTTATTGATGTATTGCTGATATAAAAGAGCAATATTAAAGTATAATATTGCCATCTAACAATGCAAAGGAAAATGAACTAACATGACCATACAACAAATGTATTACTCAATTATGAAAAAAGTAATGTGCCCTATTTATAAGTGAAAATAGTTGGACTGTGGAACTGACAAATTATGACCCCAAATTATTCTTCCAGACCAAAGGAATATGGTAATAAAAAATAGCATGAAGAATTATAGCTAAAATAATGAAAATGATGCATTTAATTACAAGAGCTTTTCTTTATACTGTGTCATATTGACCTCAAAAGCTTTTAAATCTTTTTATAATGTAGAAAGTGTGACATAGTGGCTAGGACACAAACCTGTAAACCATAAGGCTGAAGGCTCATTGTTAATTTCCAATCACTGTGTGATCCTGAACAAATCACTTAACCTGTCTCTGCTCCAAAAGTAAAAATAAACATATATACACATTTGTATTTTATCTTTAATCTTGTAAGTAACATTGGGTGATTATGTTTGGCAGGTATACAATAATAATCAAATTAAAATTTTAAGGGTCTGAAGGTGAAAATTCAGCTGCAAATTATACCGAAAAGAGTCAGTCATGGTGGCTGTAAAGTGAAGATGTTTGGTACTACTAATTTAATGTGATGTTTAATATTATGTGGCACAGCAAAAGAGGGCTGATTTTCAGCAACCCTGACAGTTAAGCAAAGTGACTACAGCACATGCAACATTTTGTGGATGAGGCTAAATGTGTTGTTCTATCCTAAGTTCTCTGTCTAATTTTGCTTTGTTGTCCTAGTTATTTAGCTGGCCTTATTCTTGTTGCTTCTTGGGATTCCTGTTTTGACTTTTATCTGTTTTTGGATTTTACCTTGTGTACTTGCTCTTTTTGGATTTGGTCTTGTATCTTTATCCTTATCCTTTGAAATATGATGCCGTCTTTTTTTTTCTTTTCGGATTGGCTAATTAGATTATGATTTTGTACAAATAAATAAGACTTTTTTCACCTTGTCTGCTCCTTCAGTAGCACACACTGATCTATAATTGATTTTTGGTGGATGTGGTCACCTGTGCTTTGCAGAGCAACGTGTCACTGTGTATTCCTCTAGTTTGTTCATGCCTGCTGAAGGAGTGGAGCCAAAGGACCACTCAGTGCACATTTCTGCCTCTGGTGTTACAATGAGCCATTGCAAGTCCGACACTCAGGAAATAGGTCAATCATCCATTTTCTTGAAGTGCTTATTCTGCTTGGGGTGAGAGCACAGACTCTAGCAATAAGACTGGCTACTTTGTGAATGGCTTATCAGCTCATTTCTGGGCATTATTTTGGATTTTAAAAATGTATAACGAATTACGTTAGAGTATAATCTACACAGGACCATCACTTTGTGTCAGGCAATTTGAAAGCCATCCTTTAGATCCATAAAAAAGTATTCTTCTTTCAATATTTTTTTCAAGAATGCTGTTCTCAATACATAAACCAATATTTAGTCTTAAAATACAGAAATGTGCAATATTTTACTGTGAGTTCTTGCAGGTAACCTCACGTGAACACACAGAGTCTTTAAAACGTTTTTGTGTTTTGAGCATTTTCCTTATTAAAAGTCTGTGGTTGTCTTATGTCCGCTTTAAATGAAAATTGAGTTTGTATCTGTTTCCCCTCCTCATCATGGTAATAATTGTATTATTTAGTTACTTAACCTAGTCACATTTTTCAATTCATTTTTTACTGGTTTTCTGTCACTCTTGAATTGTTTCACCAGATTTTCTTTTATATTCATTAATTCATGAGGACTCTTACTGTTTTACAAATGTGATTAAAGGTTAATGGTACATTTTCAGCTATGAAGCTCTGAAAAAACACAGAAACTAAGACTCTTTCTCTACTGAATTTAGACTTTTATGTTCACAGTGGATCTTTATCAAAGTAAACAAGACTTTGTTGTTGTTATTGTCCAGTTTTCTGGTTACTATGGTTGAGATTATCATTCCTAAAGTAATGATATTTATTTAAGCAAGTTCTTTCCCAAGAGTAACATCGTAAAGAAGTGTGCCCTAAGTTGCAAAAATCATTTTGATAAATGTCACTATGGGTATAATTTTTTTTAATTTAATAAATGAAGAGTTCCAAGCATCAGTTATAGATAAGAGATGGAATGTAATTGCTTTTTGCCTTGCTCTTGTATTCCTTTGTCTAGTAATCTGTATGGTAATGTGCTTCCTTTCCAAGTTTAAATTACCTTTAAATACTTGACAAGGTGTTCTTTGTTTGTGCCTGTTACATTCTGAAATACTGTATTTGTCATTATTTAATATAAAGAGTACTCAGAATTAATACGATGAAAAGCTTTTTTTTTACTTGGATTAGGTGTTTGTGGATGCCGTATTCCATATACTGTAGTTTAATTTCATTGCAGTTACCAAGAATCAGATTTTTTTCTCTAGCCAATTCTATCTAAACCTTCATTATCTCAAAGGCTGTATTAGATGATGGATATAACACAAATTTAATGCCAGATTGATTACTTACAGAGCAAATAAGCAAAATTGATTAAATAGTCATTTTTTATTTTGAAGAGGTTCCTTTGGCTATTATTATCAGATTAGATTCAGTTTATTTTCATTTAACATTACAGTAAGATGAAAAGTATAATTTAGTGTTTCTGCTGGTGCATAACATGCAACAATGAATATGTAATCGTATAAAATAAAAAATATTGATAACACATTAGGCATTGCAAAAATGCATCTATTACTCATTTACTGTTATGTAACAACTCTTTAACTAAGGCTTCTTTTGGTTTTCATAACATTTACAAAGTGTCACTAACGTGGCTATTTACCTCTGTGCAGTGTGACATTTGATACACTGGTGAAATTACTTATAAATATGAAGAATACACAGGCCATATAATAAGTAATGTAATATCAAGAGATACTGTATATGTCTCAATTAAGCCACTTCTGACCATTCCAAAGTGAAGTTTTATTAGTAGGTCACATTGCGAAGATGAATAGCCAATGTTATGAATATCAAAAGAAATCTTTGTTAAGGTCTTGTTACATAAGAGTAAATGAGTAATAGAGGTACTTTTGTAATTCCTAAACTAAAGTGTCACTAACACAAAATACAAATCTTCAACATGTATGAAACACAATAAGTAATAACCAGGCAGTTTATGTTACTGAGTTATGGACTGACACACACACTTGGAATTGGTGATGCAAACTGATTGATCGTGTAGGTATTAACATAATGATCTTTTTGTATAGTGAAGGAGATGACACTCTTATGATATGGTAACAGTTTTATGGCTTATGCATAAAAGTACTAAATAACTGTCTCTATGCCATCAAATCCTTTCAAATCCTTTGATAGTGTTTGCTGCCTCATAGAATTAAATAGTTTATTGCTAGGCTGGGTGGCATTTGAAATGACAGAAATGTATGTATACTGTGGTGGGCTGGCGCCCTGCTCGGAGTTTGTTCCTGCCTTGTGCCCTATGTTGGCTGAGATTGGCTCCAGCAAACCCCCGTGACCCTGTGTTAGGATATAGCGGGTTGAATAATGTATGTATGTATGTATGTTTGCTTATATAAATATATATATATATATATATATATATATATATATATATATATATATATATATATATATATATATATATATATATAATATACTGTATAACAAAAAAAATACGCTACAAGACTTTTTTCCTGCGACAAGACATGATCTTTGGAAGAGAGATCTTCTGAAGAGAGACAGAGAGACATTTTTACATCCCGCGAGATGGACAAATCACGGCATACTTATAACCTTTGGAAGCAAGTCCCGTGATACTCATGCAGAGCAGGTTAGAGATAATGGAAGTAGGAAAATTCAAAAGTCTCAAAAAAAAATGAGAGTAAAGATTGCATTAGCATAAACAAATGGAAAATATTACTCAGTGAAATAACGGAACAGCGAAAAGAGATCACATAGTGTTTGAGGATGTCTGGGGGACAAGAGAGACAAGGCAGTGAGACAAAAGGACAGGTGCTGTACAGGCTTTTAAATGTTCAAGGCGCCACACGGAATGCATATAACGCGGCACAGCAGCAGCAGCATGCCAGCAGCTGTTCGAACAAAATGGAGGTAAAAAAAAAAATGTATTCGTTGGTGAGCAAAGCAAGCAGGGGGCAAAGCCCCCTAGTATGTACAGTATATATTTATTTGTATTTATATATATATATATATATATATATATATATATATATATATATATATATATATAATATATTTGTGTCTGTGTGGTAAATATATGTGACTTCATAGTCCAAGATCACTTACCTTAGCAACTAGCAGGTTATATCCAAGAGCATATCGGTGATTTGATAAAGTTTAAATTTTGCTCAAAGGATTAATGTGTACAGTAAGTGCATACAGAAAAGTGTTTGTTTTTTAGCTGATGTTTATGAGGCCATGCACACTTTTTGCAGGTACCTTATTTAATCTGTAGTAATTTTAATGTTTTTCACCCATGCTATTTTCACTCTGATTCTGTCAAAGTTATTTTTTTAAACAGTGTCATGTTCTTAAAGTTCAAATTATTCTGCTCAATTTTTATCTTCCTTTACTTGACCCAGTTCATTTTCTTCTTTTTTATGGAATGAAAGAAGGTGTGTAGAAGGTCTGATGACTAAATTCATAATTTAAGATAAAAGATATTACAGATATTCAAATATATTTGAGGATGATAAAATATTTGCTCCCAAATGAAATGCAATACACTGGCTAAGAGATTTAATGTGGTGTTTTTGTGGTGATTTGCTTCTTAATATTTCATACCATTTTCATTAAACAAGCAGAACAGATTAAAAACATTTCTAAATACTGGTAGAAGTTTGATAGTTGACAGATAGGCTGACTCTGGCTGATCTGTATAAACATAGAGTCTGCAAATGAAGGAAGCATTTGAACACTGACCTCCTGATGATGAGGTTTCGTAGGACTGCATAGCATAGCATTCAGGTAAAAGTGAACATCACTTCTTATAAGCGCACCACTTCATTTGTTGGGACCATTCAGCCACACTGACCCTATCACCTGTCAACTAACAGGGTTAAACTAAGTTTTGTGTTCTCCTGTAAAATTTTGCTCTGCATTGTTTGGTCAACATCTGATATTCAGAGGGTACATGTTACAGCTATGTTTAAGTTAATTTTATTAGCAATGTTTCGTTCTTAGTTATGACTAAGAGGTTGTGTCAAAACCTTTACATCTTTTATTCCCCATTAGGAGATTTTATTTCTCTTTATTTTAATATGTACAAAAGCAATATTGAACTTCTGAGCAAGAGTGACTGAAGGTGCTTGTAACCATTGAAAATTTCATGCATAGATTCTCTGAATTTACTGTCTTAATCTTCTTTATTTATTTATTTATCTGGTTTGTACAATGCTTTATACTGTATACCCTGCCGTTCTATCTTAAACTCTGTGAAGTGCCTTAAGCACGGGAAAGGTGCTATATAAATAAAATGTATTATTATAGAGAAGAAGCAGTCAGAAAGACTGTGCCTTAAGTAATACAAAAGTAAATACACTTGAAGGTAAGAAGCTAGGAAGACAAAAAGGTTACAGAAAAGGCCAATACTTAAAAGAGTTGAATTGCACTCAACCTTGGGAAGCAGTCATTCTTAAAAGAGCGCACAATGTATCAGAGCCAGCTTTTAGCCCCCTGCTCCACTGTGTGCATTTTGACTGGTGCAAAAGACATGAAATCAGTGCCCATCTATCTATATTTTATATAATGTGAGGCATGGTAAATCTATTTGCGTTATACAAAAGGAGTTACTGAAAGTACCAAATGTTGCATTGTAATGATCTTTAAGTATTCCCTCCTCATAATATTTTTCACATACATTTTCATTAACAGCAACCTAAAAATACACAGGAAATTTTTAAAGTAAATCACAAGAAGTGTAAGTTATAGTTGGAATGCAAGTCATAGGTTCAGAGCAACCCAAAAGAGTAATATATAGGATTAAACTAAGTAGGATTCTTTTCCCCATTTACAGATTTGTCAAAAGTGTAACACATTTAAACTTAATTTTTCATTTTGCATTTTTGTTAGGAATTATGTGTCTAGCACCCTCCAAAAGACATGTGTCAGTTGAGGTAGTTAAGTATGCTGTCCTGACACTAAAAATACTGTTTATAATGAATATTTTCAAATGTATTATTTAGAAAAACCTCAGATATTTCCCATTATGTTTAAGGAAACTAGCTATTTTTTGCTACGATAAATGCTTAACACTTTTACAACAGTAAATCAGGGTTCTAAGGTTCAAGAGTGAAATAGAACAGGATCAGGAGCAAAACTATTCTTCTAACATTTGCATTTGAATAAGAAAATGTATTTATTTATTTGATATAGGTACAAATTTTATTCAAA
Source organism: Erpetoichthys calabaricus (assembly GCF_900747795.2). NCBI lineage: Eukaryota > Metazoa > Chordata > Cladistia > Polypteriformes > Polypteridae > Erpetoichthys > Erpetoichthys calabaricus. The sequence continues at coordinate 58,875,535 of NC_041402.2, forward strand.
TAGTGATTTTTTTTCTGACAGCTGAACTGCTTACTAGAACTCATCAGTATTCGCTATGAATTTGACTTATCCAAATCATTGTGAATTATCCTATAGTTCTGTGCAACATCACATTGACAGATGTTTCACAGCATATTTCATAGCTCATTTGATTTATTTTAGGTATTTCAACTTTGGAAACCACTTTCTGTAACTAAAGTTGCTGAAATTCCACAACCAAAAGTCCAAAATGAATTTACATCTCCTGTCTTAACCTCACATACCATGAAATCATTGGAGAACCTGTTTAAGAGTGTGCTTCTCTATTACATTCTATCCCATCTGGACCTTAATCAATCTGCATGCAGAACAAAGATGAGTGTAGAGGAAACCACAGCTAATGCTAGTTAGTCATACTATATTATATCTTCAATATATCTATACTATATCTGCTCATACCATATGAATGTGTGTGTGTATGTGTGTGTTAGAAGGTCACAAAGCTTTTGGCAGATTGTTTTTTTTTAATACTTTTCTGTTTTAATTTGCTTTTAATACCACCCAGCCTTGCATTTTTGATGGGAGAGCTGATTTATTAACTTAATACAAAGAATTAGAAAGAATGACTGCTAATGAGGTTCATTATTCTGCTGAATCACCCAGAGCTTTTTTCTGTCTCCTGGTCTAATTATCATGTATACAGATGACTGCCAGAGTTCACACGAAGATGGTCATATTGTTAAATTTGCACACAACCCTGTCACTGTGAGTGCTTTGCAAAATTTTGATTGAGAACAAACTAAAGCTTGTTCTCTGTGATTTTGTTAAGTGATTTGAACATTCATTTTTACAGCTAAGGATATGGCTGAGAGTGTTAGATGCTCTTCTACAACGTCCCTCATCAATAATAAAAGAATGCATAGATTGTTGAGCATTTGTAATGTTTTTGACTATTAGTAGCACAGTGCATAATAGTAACAATATGCTGTTTATTACTAAAAAAAGGAAAACAAACTACATTGAACAAACCTTGTTAAATAATGACAATCTGTTGTTGTATTTGCTTTTATGTGTTGGCTTGGGAAATCTTAGTATTAAGAACAAAAACTGTCTTGACAGCATTGTTAAATCTGATAGCAGAATGATTGGTCAGTAGCGGTTCACTGTGCCAATGCTTTGTGACAGACAGGTCAATGAAAAGGTCAGCTTGACCCTGTCAAGACAGAAGCAATCCTCTTAAAAATCTCACATTTTGCAATTGGGCTCAAGACTTAAGACCAGAAGATGTAGGAACTCTTTTATTACCAGTGCTATGGATATTTTGAATTCTAAATCACAAATATGTAGGTGGTGTTTGGATCCTGATTAACCTAATTTGTCCATTCTCATAAGAATGTTATAACATTTGCTCCTGCTACTGTTTTTGTAAATGATTGTTTTTGTTTTTAATTCAGTTAACTGTATTGCATACTAAAGGACCAGGTGGTTGTTCAGAATACTCACCCTAAAAATCATGCTTCATTTCGAGCCCAGTTAGTGCAGCACTGAATTGAGGTATTTGGCATATAGATGACAGATGAAAAAAAACAGAAGAAAATGACTCTTTGAATGCCAGGGGATTTTCAGATTCTGCAAACTTATATATATCCTTATGTACAGAAGTTTATCTTCACACACCAGCTGAACACAAATGCTATTTTGATTCCATTTAATGAGTTCCAGCCATTTACTGCCAAAAGCCATTCTTCCGTGCATTCATAAAGCTGTTCTGCTTGTAGAACTGTTTAACCACTAAATGTTTTTACACCGTCACATCTTAAACCATTAGGCTAAGTTAATGTCGAGCAGGCATGTGTTAATATATTTATTCTGTTTTTTTTTTTGTAAAGCATGTGTCATATGCTGATTTGGCATGTATGTCCATACAGTATATTTAACAACCTTTGTTTTGTATTTTATTTCTCTGATGATATTATGAAGGATTAAAAACCATTGCATTTTTGATGATCATATTTTATTGTAAATTCCCTTCTCAATCTTTGGTTTTAAATATAAAAATGATCATTTTGGCAGATTTCAAAATAAACACATTGTCCAGCCAAATGGTTTAGAAGAACGTTGTCAATAAAACCACACAGGTTTAATAATTTCAACTGAATAGAAAATCTGATAGATGTTGTTTGCCTAGCCCTTTGGAAATGTTACATAAAGAAAAAGATATTTAGACAAATAGGATACCTACGGATCTTTAAAAAAAAAAAAAAAAAGGATCTTCTGATTTCCCTTTAGCTGTGGATGCCCTACTGAGAGTGTCCCTAATCACTATGCGTCAGTGTTTGAAGAGTTCTTGCTTACTGAAATGGATTCTAAAGGCGTGTAGGAAGTCTCACTAACAGAACAATGTGACTTTTCAACAAACTGTGCAATTCATTCTACATCTAAATGAATCTTGCAGCAAATGTCACATCTGTATATGTACATATAAATAAAATGCTCTGGGAATTGAACATTCTGCATTGAATAAAGCAGGCTCATAAAATGGATTTCTGGATAAAGTGCAGTCCTAATCTCTGTGTTTCAGCAAATTATTATTATTATGGTGTGTTCATTATGGATTTTGCAATAGCTGTGTAACTGAACCATAGCTGCTTTTTACCTTAAATGTGCTATATAATTAAAATGTTTTATTATTATATATTATTCAGTTGAATTCATAGACTTTTAAGATATGTCTCAATCACACAAAATGTTATTAGGTTAAAGGAATTTGACCAATTTAATGTACCAAAATTTCTAAAAACCTACCCTGTAAAATATTTCTCATTACACATCAAAACTATTCAAAAATTGTAACTCCATTTTCACAAAATCTTTGACATTCATACCACTATACTCTTTATGGTAGCATATGAAAACCAAGGGCATATCTCCTTGTATCATTATGTTATTTTGAATGTCAAGCATACTGATCAGTACTACTTGCTTAATTATTTTTATCTTGCATTTTCAGAGCTAAGTCAGAATGACAGATTGCTGTTCAAATTTTGTGTTTTTAAATTGTGCAGTGATAAAAATATTTTAATTAGTTATGTTTTATTATTTGAAGGCAAACAATAAAGGACACAATTTATCCAGCCATTCATTGTGTGGACACACTTCTTCATCAGCATTTGCTTCAAGACAAAACCAATCCTTGACACGAAGATAGTTTGCTGCATGGTCCCATGTGCAGTATAATAAAACTGGCCAGTTAGATATGCTAGTCAGATTTACTTGTCAGTCTTTCATATTGTATTTGGGAAGAAGTCTGATTAAAACCACACACACTTGGGGAAAATCAGGAATCTCCTTACAGACAGGCTAAAATTTGAACTTAATGATCCACAGCAATCCTAATCGTTGCATCAGCCCTTCTCCAAAAGAATAAGTAATGTAACACGCTACTCTTTATTTATTTTAACCTTACTCCTAACAAACTTATTTTAATGTTACAGTAGTAAAACATTTACAACAACATTTACAACACCAGTTGTGACAAAAATATAATTTGCCTGACTTTTCAGTGTAAAAAATTTTGAGTGCCTCCTTCAAAATTCACCAGTTTTTGCCTTTATTAAATTTTAACTGGACTCTGAAGCATTAAATTATTAGCTCTTCAAAAAAGATATGCTTTTTCTCCTTAACAAAAGTACAAGTACAAGCTAATCTTTGCCTTAGGAGCATCTTATTAACACCAGAATCCGGGAAGCCTAAGAAAATATTTGTAATACCAGGCCACCTTAAATTCCCTCACACTTTTTAATCAGCGTCTTTGTCTTGTAAATGTGTCGATCAGCACAAGCAGCAAGCAGTCTGCTATCCCACCTCCCCTCCCCCCAATGAGACAGCTAAAGTCAGACACAAAATTCTCACAGCTGAAGTCTCTTTATCTGGGAGTGAGGTGGCAGGAATTGTATAGGAAAATAATATATCATTATCTGGAATACATACATTTCATGTGTGTTCCGTGTCTACAACGATCTGTGTAAATATAGGATGACAGGAAAGGCAAGGCAAGAAATGTTGAACACACAACTAAAACAGGAACTTTTTTCATATTATAGTGATAATAACAATGGTAATGCTGACATGAAGTGTGTAATGTGTGAAGACAGAATTCCAAATATCAAATAAACACAAAACGTATAACAAAACAAGTGGGATTTTATTCAATAATATAACCAAAGAAAAAGAAATTGTTCAAATGACATGTTGCTGTCAATGTGTAAGACTTGAAGCCCAAATAGGAAGTAGACATGTCTGCTTGGCTGGTGCAGAAGTAAGAACTGCTGTCTTGTAATCAAGAGGTTGTAGGTTTGATCCTGGTTCCTCCCCGTATTTACTTTTTTAAGAAGTGAGTTGCTAGTATTATTACTATTATATAATCCTGGAGTTTTATTTGGTTTTTTTTACATTTTTGTTGTAGGCATGTATGTGAACGTTCTATTCATCCATTTACTGAAGCTACTTAACCCAATTTCAGAATCACAGGAGGTTGCAGTGCTTACAATAACTTTATATTCAGAGATGTTTTTTGGCAACAAGCAGAGGCGTTAAATGAATTTTAGCAGCCAGTACTAATATTTTTACATTCATTAAAACTTAAATACATTTTTGATCTGCATTGTGGTTAACTTGTTAGTGTGTTTGCCGTCTCTTGTAGGTCTTCAGTAGCTTCAAAACAGTCATGTATTTTTGACATTTCAGAGATTTTTTTCTAACAATTTCTGGCTCCTGCAACTCATTTACAATCATTTAAACATATTGGAAATTTGTGTGATAATTCCAGTGTTTTTGGTAATTCTATACAGGGTAATAGAAAGAAAATTAAGATTAAGTTATTGATGGACATTTGTAGTGCAAATTGATCTTTCTGGGCAAACTTCATTGAAAAAAATTGCTTATAATACTTAACAACAAAATTAATGCTTCAGTTTTGGAATCACCAGTTACGATTAAACCCAAAATAAACAACTTCTGTGCACTTCTCATTTTATTTATTTTAACAGTTTGTAAAATGCTGGTAATGTGGGATGTTATAGACATACCTTAAAATGACCGTGAAATGTCTTGTGTTATTCTGAAAAGCATGGTTATGTGAATAATGAATCTCAAAAAATAAGTGAGCTATATCATAATGGAATTACCAATAACTGATCAAAGAACCCTAAACTAGGAAAACATGGAGGGACCTTCCATTGAAAAAACAACAACAACAACAAACAAAGTCAATGTGGTCTTATCTTTATAGGAGTTTGACAGTCTGTAGATGACCTTGGGGAGTGCTCATCAGTTTGAAGATGATTTCAAATCCACAGCAAATATGTGTGCAAATTGGAAAAAAAATAATACCATAGTGACTGTCTGGAGTTGGATGATCTTCAGTGTCACTCCACAATTCAACAAGAAAAAAAGAGGCCTTCTGACATAAATAACGCTGGTATGAAAACAGCCATTTGTAAATCTGAAAAATAAGGCCATTTTGAAATAAAACCAGCAATAATTAAATGTAAAGTAACTGCATTGTTAAACCAAAATAATATGACAGTTTGGTACAAATGACATTCAGTAGTTAACCCTCCAATATACTTTGTTTTAAAACCAGCAATACAATATTCAGTCCATAGTATACTGATATTTGATTGCATATAAAACTGAATTTGGAATGTGTAAAATGTATACTTGTATTTTTATAAAGTGTATTTTCTTTTGTTTTATTTGGAAGAATTAATCCTCATCTTGTTAAAAATGCTTCCAACTAAGTTATGTTAAAAAGAAGAACTGGGTTTAAAAAGAAAAGAATGGATAATTTGTCTGTAGTAACCTAAAGTTAATGAATAATAAAGAATTTTAAAATGTCAACAAAACAAGCATAAGCAAGCAAAATATTTATTTTCTGTGAAAGAAAAGAAATTTACAAAAAGTTAATCTCTTGTATTTAAGAATATGCAGGTAATGTTGGTACTCAATAAACTCTCCTCACAATCAAAACATTCCGTAACCACTATGTTTAGAAGTCAGTTTAATAATTGCTTTTAAAAAGTCCCTTGTCACCTTGAATGAAACAGACGGCTATGACTATTAAATGTGAAGTGTGGTCTCTTTCCGGCTAGTCTGCCTTTACAGAGCCTCAATTAAATGAACATGTTTATGTGGTGTAGCAGTTCAGAGCTCCTTGTAACCTTAATTAACTAGGGAACTGGGGATTCTGTCGTGAGCTGTGTGGCATTTTGTTATGTTGGACTTGCGTAAATCATCTTTTTAAAAGTAGCTGTACTAATAACACTAACCCTTGGACTTCTTAGGATTAAACTGATTCACTTCTCTTCTCTTATGCTAGAGTATTGGCAGAAATCCTGAAAGTAACATAGTATAGCCACACACTGTATGCAGCCCTGTTTAAATCTCTAGTTTCTGTAATATTTATATATTTTTTTGTATTTAAAAACAAATAATAAGTGGGCTTTCTTAACCCCACAGTATATTTATGTTGCGATTTACTTCTGTTCATTTCAGTAAGTGATAACTAAACTGACTCAAAATAGCATGCCAACAGTTTTGTTTTTAAATATGACTTTGTGCGATAGAGGAAAAGACTGATACACAAAAGTCCCAGTGAGTTAAAAGACCTACACAGGACCCTTTAGTGAAAGTACTTTCCTCATGCTCGCCACCATACCAACTCCTCTTGTTAGTATCCCTGTGAGTCTCCAGCTCTTTCCTGTACTCCCTCTGATGTTTAATGATTTCAGGATGCACTGACTGATGCTTATACTGCTTTGGATGTTCTGTGGCCTGAGGAGATGGCTACTCACATTGTCCTCAGGTAACATTTCTTCCAGTTTGCGCTGCTCTTTGTTTGCTCCTTGTTGTTCTCTTCCACTGTGTCTGCTGCTCCAGTCTGACAATCAGCAAAGCTCCTAGCTAGAATATTTTAGACTAATAGAAGACAGAAAGTATACCTCTCTCATTTCTTCATCTCGATGATTCAGATCATATTCATGAGGTTTTTCAGACAATGGTGGTCAAGGTTATGTAATTTACTTGGGACTTAGCTAATTGTCACTAAGATTCAGGTGTTCTGCAAAGCTACGGGTCTTTTGTATCATCTGTAATCAGATTTATCATAATCCACCATACTTTTAATATCCTTCTGCAGGTTATTGTTTGAATGGGTAAATATTTTTGCAGCTGTTTCTGAAATAAGCTTTTTCACATTAGGTGAAGGAGTTAACATGATGTATCTGTTTGCTAGTTACAGACTGGGGTAGGGGGGCATCGAGAGAAAGTCTCAGAACTTTAGTTTCTTGTCATTGGACAATTAGAACAGGGCTTTCAGTTGCTCGCCCCACACTGGTGAAGTTGTGGACGAAGACTCAGACAAGACAGCAGGTGTGGTTATATAGCAGCTTTATTCTTCAGCGTCACAGTGAGCAGAGTTTCAGAAAGCAGGCAATCAATATTACTTGACAGCGTCAGGGCTCTTCTGAACCCCGTCTGTCGGGTGGGGCAAAGTTTTATACGCCTAGAACGCATGATTTAATATCATTATGGAATGCAACAGTAGACACTTTTATTTTACACAATCCTTGAGCCAAGTATTATCTCAGACCCCAGAGTTTCTTCTTCTATCTTCACCACAAGTTCAACGCCCCTTATGCGACGTTACTTCTTGACCCTTTTGTTATGGCATTCAGATGTAAATAAAGGAAACGGGATAAGGCAGACTCATGTGTGGAATGCTTAGACCTTGAGTCCCTTGGGCAAATATTTTTCTGTTTGCTCATCAAAGCATGCTTTTACATAATGTACGGTTTCGTAAAGCTTACTTCTGCTTAACTTCTCAGACATGGATTAGTACAAGGGAACGAAGAGAACATTCATCTTCCACAAAGTCTATATTATTTGGGTGCAGATTGTGCTTCTGTATGAAAGGAGTTTATTTTTACATTTAGGGAAATGTTCTGTTTAAAATCACATAGAGTTTATTGGAGGTTTTCTTAGCCTTTTTTTATGGTTGCTTTAATATGACAAGACTCATTAAATGCTGTTTTTTCACATCTCTACTTCCACTTGTCCAGAAGCAAACTCATTTTCACCCTTATCTGTTAGTCTGTGGTGTCACCTGTGTAATTCTTAGTTAGTGCCACATGATCAAATGTCACTTTATTGGCATTCCTTCTCCCACCTCTTAGCTCCTTAAAGTCACTTAATTTGTGCCCATTGTCTGCTATGCATTCAAGTTATTGTACGGCCAAAAGGCCAGGCTGCCAAGAATTACAATATTTTCATTTATTCTATTGTGAAGTCGGTTAGTACTAAAAGGCAATTAATTCTATTTATTCTATTGCTCCATCCCGTGTGGTGACCTAACTAATGCACTTAGTCCCCAGCAGTAGAATAAATAAAAGTGTAAACCGGAGAAGCAGACAGCTAACACACTTTAATATTATATTTTTCAAAATATTAATTCAGGCCAAAATATTAATGCTCTGTAATCTGATATGCCTCTACAAATGCCCACTAAAATATGACAATTTACCATACAACCTTGTAGTGTTAGATGTTCAGTACCTCGGGCTGCTTTGTGCTTGCATTGCTATTTAGTCTTTTAACCTCTTCTATGCTGCACATGTATCTCATTTGTGAAGGCTAGTGAAAGACTACTGTTAATTATTTGACTATATACAGTGGGGCAAAAAATTATTTAGTCAGCCACCAATTGTGCAAGTTCTCCCACTTAAAAAGATGAGAGAGGCCTGTAATTTTCATAATAGGTATACCTCAACTATGAGAGACAAAATGAGAAAAAAAAAATCCAGAAAATCACATTGTCTGATTTTTGAAGAATTTATTTGCAAATTATGGTGAAAAAAAAGTATTTGATCAATAACAAAAGTTCATCTCAATACTTTGTTATATACCCTTTGTTGGCAATGACAGAGGTCAAACGTTTTCTGTAAGTCTTCACAAGGTTTTCACACACTGTTGCTGGTATTTTGGCCCATTCCTCCATGCAGATCTCCTCTAGAGCAGTGATGTTTTGGGGCTGTCGCTGGGCAACACGGACTTCCAACTCCCTCCAAAGATTTTCTATGGGGTTGAGATCTGGAGACTGGCTAGGCCACTCCAGGACCTTGAAATGCTTCTTACGAGGCATGATGGAAGGAGGTTTTCACTCAAAATCTGATGATACATGGCCCCATTCATTCTTTCCTTTACACGGATCAGTCGTCCTGGTTCCTTTGCAGAAAAACAGCCCCAAAGTGTGATGTTTCCACCCCCATGCTTTACAGTAGGTATGGTGTTCTTTGGATGCAACTCAGCATTCTTTCTCCTTTCCATGTTTTAGTACTAACGACAACAGACATCACACATTATGCACTTCATCACACATTATGCACTTCATGTCTACATTTTGTCATTAGTACTAAAACATGGTTAAAGTTTGTCTTTTAGGTATGTGTTCAACATTTCCTGTCATCCAACACTTACACAGATCTTTGTAGACACGGAACACACGTGAAATGCATATGTTCCGAATTACGATATATTTATTTAGCCTGGGTAACTGACTCCCTGATAAACAAGGCTTCAACTGGGAGAGGTTTTTGCAGTTTCTCCGGCGGTGAGGGGGGGATGGTATAGCAGGCTGCTTGCTGCTTGGGATTATCAACACATTTACAAGACAAAAGACGCTGAATGGAGATGTGCAAGTGGATTTAAGGTTGGCCGGATTACGAGTTTTCTCATAAACTTGGGTAATTCTAGTGTTAATCTTCATTGCTTTCCTAAGACTCATTGCGTCCTAACTCAGTTTGAAAGTCACTGTGTAAACTGAGCACAAATTATATAGACAGTTGATCTGGTTTTCATTATTAGTATTGAGTACTTAGAGATCTTGAAGTCATTTGGGACTAAAGTGATCATTTTTGTTTCACATATAACACTATTTTAACTATTGGATCATTTTTTCACTCTATTTTTTGTTTGTGGCAAATGGTAAGGCATTTACTTTTTACATTATTCACTTTCAGCTTCCTTCTAGACTAAACCCTTCAGGGCACTTTACAGAATCTTGACCAGTACTGCCCACATGGAAGTGAAGAAAGGAAAAGTTCAGGCTTTTAAAAACATTGGGAACACTGTCAAATTATTGTTATTTTCATTGTTATTTTTTGAAGGAATAACATTTTCTGTCAATATATAAGTAATTCAATTTTTGTTACTGCATTTGATAAAAAAAATCATCAACCTGAATATTTTACAGACTGTTTGTTAATTTTTTCCCATCCATTAACTTTTTTAATCCTCATTGAGGATTTTTAGTTGTGGAAAACTACATCCTAGCCTGACAACATCAGGTTTAAACCTGGAAACCACCTTGAATGGGACAGCAGTCCATCACAGGGCATACTGCTGTGCATAGCTACATTTATACAGGACCACATTAGAGTCAACCTATCATGCACATATTTGGGATATGGGGGGAAAACTGGAGTCCATGAGAAAACAAACCCACAGAGGCACAATTAGAATATGCAGACTTCACACAGTGATTAGAGTGAAATTCATAACCAGCCTTTTATTGCTCTGAAGTAGCAGTTTCGGCCACTGTGGTAGAAAATTGGGCAATTTATGAATATATCATATTTTGCAAAGCCCGGTATAACAGGAGAGTGCACCCTCCTGACATCTTTCCATACCCAAGCCTGTCATTTAACAAGATGGAATCCGTCCATCTTTCTGTCAGAAATCTACATCTGTTCTCTTGGCTCTGGTGATTGCAGATACATTTCTTCTGGGGTATCACGTTCAAGGCTTACTACCCCCTGCTAGAGTCCCCTTTCAATCACAGATGTGTAAATTTGTATTCTGTTTGCCAGTGTGAGCTTTAAGTGTCATGCTTTTCTCTGTCCTTGTTTTGTGGCACCCAGTTAGCAAAATGAAGGTTATTTTTGTACTATGCTAATTCAAAAATGCATGTTAGCTGTATTTCCTTAACAGACTATCAGCAGACATTGTGGCCTTGTGGCTAAAGAGTTAAGCTGAAAATCGTATTGTCACAGATTGAAATCCCATCCTAATCAACAGTGTGACAATGAGCCATTCACTTAAGCTGCCACTTTTTCTTTTCCTGTGAAATACGTTTGAGCTGGTTTGGTAAGACTATCACAAGCCATTTATGTTTAAAAATGAAAAATGAAGTCTTGCTAAATGATAAACAACATTAAGAACATTGACTTTGGCAAAATCATTGTGGCAAATATTTTAAAAACCATTTCTGTTACTCTCGCTTTCCTGCCATTTGATGTGCATTAGCCTTGTTATTCTCAAGTGTCCTTTTTGTTGACATATCAAGTTGGCTGTTCATATGTAAGCTCACTTATCTTTCTGGTATACATGTCAAACTGCTCTTGAATGGAAGATTATTGTAAAGCAGCCTGTCCAGGTATTCATTTTTTTCTTTTCAATTTTTGGTCATTAGACATAAAGAAAGCAAGATGAAATAGGATTTAGTTCTTGAAATAATTTCCATGAGGCTGAAGCTCAATGTTCTGAAGTCTGTGTTGATTATCTTCACTTTTGCTTAATCCTAGCCTTTTCCAAATCAAAAACGACTGCACCAGTAAAGCAATTTCTTTACACCAAAACGCTGTTATCCATCGGACAAGAGCATTTCACCCCTGTTCCCTCTCAGTGTGCTTTAGCAGTCTTTATTCATGATTTTGAGAATGTATTTTATTCTGACATAACTTGTCACAGAATGCTACACTACTGTTTCTCATATACAGTGAATTTTATACTCTGAATTTAATTCTTTTGACATTTTTTCTATCTTTATTTTTTTTCTGTGTGACGCATCTGCATAACGTGATAATATATTTGTATTGTAAAAACCAAGAAAGTCTCTGCTGATGTGTTTCCCTCTTGTAAATGAGGTTATTACTGTCATGTTCTAACTATAAACATGAATAACTAAATGTCTTCATGAACATTCTCACATCATTTTGTACATGTGAATTGCTGTTCAACAGTTCTAGGGATAGCATGGGGTTTGGCGATTTAATGCTCAGTCTACTCAAAAAGCAAGTAAACAGTTCATTAAAGGAATATTCTACCCAAAAACAATACAATTTGTATATATTATTTTCCCTATGTAGTTTGTAGTGAAGGACCAGCTACAATTTTTAATTTCATGTTTTCATCTAGAATGGACCTTCCAATTTTATTAATAGAATAGGCATTTACAGTGTGGAATGCTGGACAACAGCAAACAATATCAGAAAGATCAGTGAAAAAGATCTCACATTACCCACATTGCGTAATCCAATTCCTTACTACTTAAGGAATCAGCCAACCGAGGGCCTGTAAGATGTCAGTTTTGCCATCTACCAACTGTGATGAGCTTACTTTCTTGTGCAGTTGTGTATCCTTGGTTTCCCCTTTTTTCTATCCTGGTTAAATCCAGTTTGCCCTCTTCTCTCAGGAGAGTAATAGATACCTTTGTATGTAATCTTCATGGAATAACCATCATTTTGCAAAATAACAATAGACTAGTATGTTTTAATTTTTGAGAAAGGTGTTACCAGTACTTGGTAACCCAAGAAAAGACAATTTACTAAACTATTGAATAGAATAACAGGTTTCAGCTTACTGACATAATTACAGAAGCTTCTGTAATAACCAATTAACATTTAAACATAATTTAAGAGCTAAGAAAGTTTACTTTTAGGACTCTGGAGTAATGGTTGCTGAAATTGGGGTTTTGCAGTCTTATGAGTACAATAAATTATAAATTGGTCATTTCAGTGATAAGCAATTGCAATATTATTAATCTATATGTGACTATATTTTTAAGTAAGTTTAATTGTATCTTGATAAGAAAAGTATCAACTTTTGTTAAAAACTTGAAAATGTTTGAGTGATGTCACCTTGCATCATTATTTCAGAAACTGTTAAATGTGTATTTCATAGTCAAATTGAATTTGTTGATAATTAGTTTTTAGAAGAGGTATAGCTACTCAGCTGGGCGATGTCTCTGTTGGAACAGAAATATGTAATCTCTGGAATCTCTTTTCCTAAGTTAAAGCTTAAAAAAATGAGATAAAGCTTAGCAGCCATTGCCTGTGTCTTCAGGGTTGCCGTGGTATAGACGATGAAATCTGATATGGCAACCAAACTGAAACTGAATGATTAAAATCTAAATTAAAAGATTATTTGGCATCATTTTAAAATTGCACTTTAAAGTGTCTTGATCCATATGTGATAACCCAAAGGCCCTTGCTTAAAATGTGATTACATTTTCTACTATCTGATTGGATTTGCTGTGTAGACATGTAAGGGATTAGTTGCTTATACCTGAAAATATCAGGCTTTGTATGACTTTACTGTAAATAGATTAAAGTTAAATCTGTCTTTCATTTTATGAGTTTAACCTTTCAAATACATCAGATAAAATAATATGTTCTGAGGAAAATCTCCCTGGGGAACACTTTTTATACTTGAATGGTATTCATGATCTCAAGATAAACCCAGTAGCCTGCTGTGTTTGTTCCTTTACACAATGATAATGCACTTTATAGAAGCTACTATTTCATCAGACTTCATAACAGTGCTTTGTTAACAGGGAATACAGAAGATGCCTCAAATACTGGCAGACAAGGTGTCCAGGCTGGCTTGGCCATCAGGCCATTGTCTTTTCTAAAAAGAATACATTTACTGCTTCTAATGACCATGGTTTTTGTATAAAGGCCACTGAGCAGATCAAGGCCCATGAATTTGGTAATTCTCAATCTGACTAAACTAGAACATTTAAAAGATTTAAGAGTATTGCTTAGTGATGGATGATAGATATTAAATATTGCTTAAATATGGAAAGAAAAGGCAGGCTCTATTTCAGTAAATTGTAGACACCGTTATATGTTTGTTTTATATCTTGGCTCTGGTTATCAGTTCCATTAACTACATCTCACAACTTTAATATTTTATTTCCAAATACACATTTATCAAACCCAATCAAGAGCACATCACTTACTAAAAAGCCTGACAGCAGATAGGTCTGCAAAGCAAATAACAATTGTGGATTGCTTTTCATTGAAAACGTTTTTTCTGTTAATTCATCATATCTTTTAATGAGATGTCTTACTCCTTTTCCCATTCTTCTACAGCAGATGTTCCTATCAATGTGTATTTTACAAAGAAAATCAACAAAACATTTTGTGGCCTAAAGTTTTTGTTTATTAAACACTTAATTCATGACAGAAACACCAATCAATGCACCTTGTTAGCTGTTCACTATGTTTTATTGTTAATGGACTGTGAGTTAAAGAAAAATGATTCAAAGCTCAAAATCTAAACAAGAGAGGTAAATTTCAGATCTAAGGCATTTTTAAATATCAACAGTAACTGATTTCAAATCCAGAAACTGGTTTTCAAGGAAATCCTTCAGCTACTATGGTACCAAGATGATCAAAGTTGCCTAATTCTGCTATAGAAGTACTTTGAAAAGTTTTCAGAACAGAAAAATGTTTCAGGAAATGCAAAGGTATATACATGATTCGTGCAAGCTAGATGCAACTTCTTTATTAAACATTAACATTATACAAAGATATTGTCTGTTTTTTACCTGCATTATTATCAATCTTTAATTTAATATTGTTTTTTGTATCAGTAAAGTGCTGCTGGAGTATGTGAATTTCCCCTTGGGATTAATAAAATCTATCTATCTATCTATCTATCTATCTATCTATCTATCTATCTATCTATCTATCTATCTATCTATCTATCTATCTATCTATCTATCTATCTATCTATCTATCTATCTATCTATCTATCTATCTATCTATCTATCTATCAGCAAACTCACTGTGTTTCAAGTGAAAACATAACTTGTAGCCAGTGCTATATTTTTACAAGTGTATGGAATTCACAAATTTCACCACTGCCTGAAAATCCAAGTGCCACAGAGCATTACTAAATGCGTATTTCTACTCACTGATATGGTTGTTTTTGTACTTGTATTTTAAGATGTCATGCACGTTCAATTAAGAGAATGAGTAGCATCTTAACTGGATTCTGGGGTCAATACTTCTGTATAGCCATAATTAAGAAATCTTATCCCTGTGTGTTCAAGAGATCAATATGCTGGCTGCTACTGAAAATTTTAGATCCCTGAAAAATATTTAAACACAGCAACATCAAGGGTCTAATTCTCAAATACATCTCAGTCTCTGCACATTTCACTTCCCTGCGTCAGCATATTCAGATGCTGTATTCACTCTCAGACAGTTCTTTCTTCTTCAATTCATTGTCTCCATTATCAGTCTTTACCTCTGTGCAATGTAGGTATTTTCTGTCTTTTCAAACTATTATTCTATGTTATAGACAACAATGTTGAACATTTGCTTTAACCTAAACTGTAGCCATTGTAATATCTCTTGAGACATCCAAAATGGATAAAGAGAATCCATATACTCTCTTGAGATGGACAAAAACAACTAAATAAAACTTTAAATTAAAATTTTATTTTTTCTTCTCATGCTGAAACACTGCCTGATTTTATCTAAAACACTTCATTGAATCTTGGTAACAGTGAAGATTTCTCATTTTATAAAAAATGTGAAAAGGTTGCTTTATATATTAGAATTCCCTGGAATTTCATTTACTTGGTATTCAGATATGACAGCATAACTGATTATTTCTTTATTATACTTTGCTTTTACTTTTGAGTACCTGAAGATACAGTGTCACTCCTCATGTCAGCATTACAATACTTTATATCACATACAATGAGCAGAACTAATACATGAATTAGAACATTTTCATGGTGACACTACATCATTCATTTTTGTTGTATCTTGTGTGTATTCTCCAATGTTGCACTGCTTCTTGAGCGCGAACAGCCCAAGAAATTCTGTGATGCAAATAGCTTTCTCCGATTCAGATTAAAACCACTTCAGTATTTGTTCAAAATACAAATGAAATTCAGAAAGTAAAGACAACTTACCCTTTAATACTGGGCTGGAAGGAGGATGTGGAAGACATTCAAACTGCAGCTGTTGCTTTGCTTCTACCATTGCAATGGCATTCCTCTTCTTTTGCTGCAAGTTGCAGGTTTCAGTTTCTCTCTAATCTAAGCATAACTTGTTTTGATACTTTAATTCCTGTATTTTTTATTTCTAGCATTTTGGTTTTTGTTATTTTAATCATTTAGAATGTTTTGAACATTTTCTTGCCAAAATACTTCTGAATGCTTTTTCAATTGTACTTTAAAGGGAAGTGTTTGGACGGCAGGATGTTCACTAATCTTCTTTTTTCGGCTGCTCCCATTAGGGGTTGCCACAGCGGATCATCTTCTTCCATATCTTTTTGTCCTCTGCATCTTGCTCTGTTAAACCCATCACCTGCACATCCTCTCTCACCACATCCATAAATCTTCTCTTAGGCCTTCCTCTTTTCCTCTTCCCTGGCAGCTCTATCCTTAGCATCCTTCTCGCAATATACTCAGCATCTCTCCTCTGCACATGTCCAAACCGACGCAATCTCGGCTCTCTGACTTAATCTCCCAACCGTCCAACTTGAGCTGACCCTCTAATGTACTCGTTTCTAATCCTATCCATCCTCCTCACACCCAGTGCAAATTTTAGCATCTTTAACTCTGCTACCTCCAGCTCTGTCTCCTGCTTTATGGTCAGTGCCTCCGTCTCCAACCCATGTAACACAGCTGGTCTCACCACCGTCCTGTAGACCTTTCCTTTCACTCTTGCTGATACCCGTCTGTCACAAATTACTCCTGACACTCTTCTCCACCCATTCCACCCTGCTTGCACTCTCTTTTTCACCTCTGTTCCACAATCCCCATTACTCTGTACTGTTGATCCCAAGTATTTAAACTCATCCACCTTCTCCAGCTCTACTCCCTGCATCCTCACCATTCCACTGACCTCCCTCTCATTTACACACATGTATTCTGTCTTGTTCCTACTGACCTTCATTCCTTTCCTCTCTAGAGCATATCTCCAACTTTCCAGAGTCTCCTCAGCTCCCTACTATCGCTATAGATCACAATGTCATCAGCAAACATCATAGTCCACGGGGACTCCTGTCTAATCTTGTCTGTCAACCTGTCCACCATTGCAAATAAGAAAGGGCTCAGAGCTGATCCCTGATGTAATCCCACCTCCATGTTGAATGCATCCGTCACTCCTACCGCAGACCTCACCACTGTCACATTTCCCTCTTACATATCCTGTACAACTCTTACGTACTTCTCTGCCACTCCCAACTTCCTCATACAATACCACAGCTCCTCTCGAGGCACCCTGTCATATGCTTTCTCCAGGTCTGCAAAGACGCAATGCAACTCCTTCTGGCCTTCTCTGAACTTCTCTATCAACATCCTCAGAGTAAACATTGCATCTGTGGTGCTCTTTCTTGGCATGAAACCATACTGCTGCTCATCAATCATCACCTCGCTTCTTAACTGAGCTTCCACTACTCTTTCCCATAACTTCATGCTGTGGCTCATCAATTTTATTCCCCTGTAGTTACTGCAGTCCTGCACATCCCCGTTATTCTTAAATATCGGCACTAGTACACTTCTTCTCCACTCCTCAGGCATCCTCTCACTTTCCAAGATTCCATTAAACATTCTGGTTAAAAACTCCACTGCCATCTATCCTAAACACCTCCATGCTTCCATAGGTATGTCATCTGGACCAACAGCCTTTCCATTTTTCATCCACATTATAGCTGTCCTTACTTCCTCCTTGCTAATCCATTGCACTTCCTGATTCACTATCTCCACATCATCCAACCTCTTCTCTCTCTCGTTCTCTTCATTCATCAGCCTCTCAAAGTACTCTTTCCATCTGCCCAACACACTCTCCTCGCTTGTGAGTATGTTTCCATCTTTATCCTTTATCACCCTAACCTGCTGCACATCTTTCCCAGCTCGGTCCCTCTGTCTAGCAACTCATCATACGCCTTTTCTTTAGCCTTCGCCACCTCTCTCTTCACCTTGGGCCTTATCTCCTTGTACTGTTGTCTACTTTCTGCATCTCTCTGACTATCCCACTTCTTCTTTGCCATCCTCTTCCTCTGTATACTCTCCTATACTTCCCCATTCCACAACCAGGTTTCCTTTTCCTCCTTCCTCTTTCCAGATGTCACGCCAAGCACCCTTCTTGCTGTCACCCTTACTACATCTGCTGTAGTTTCCCAGCTGTCTGGTATTTCTTTACTAGCACCCAGTGCCTGTCTCACCTCCTCCCTAAACTCAACCTTGCAGTCTTCCTTTTTCAACTTCCACCATTTTATCCTTTGCTCTGCCCTCACTCTCTTCCTCTTCTTTATTTCCAACGTCATCCTACAGACCACCATCCCATGCTGCTTAACTACACTTTCCCCTGCCATCACTTTGCAGTCTTCAATCTCCTTCAGATCAGCTCTTCTGCATAGGATGTAATCTCCCTGTGTGCATCTTCCTCCACTCTTGTACCTAACCCTATGTTCCTCCCTCTTCTTAAAATATGTATACACCACAGCCATGTCTATCCTTTTGGCAAAATCCACTATCCTCTGACCTTCTTCATTCCTCTCCTTGACACCATACCTACCCATTACCTCCTCGTCTCCACTGTTCCCTTCACCAGCATGCCCATTGAAATCTGCTCCAATCACCACTTTCTGTCCCTTGGGAACACTCTTCATCACTTCATCCAACTCACTCCAAAAATCTTCTTTCTCACCCATTGCACACCCAACTTGCGATGCATATGCACTAACAATATTCATCATCACACCTCCAATTTCCATCTTCATAATCATTACTCTGTCTGACACTCTTTTCACCTCCAAAACACTCTTGATATACTGTTCCTTCAGAAACACTCCTACCCCATTTCTCCTCCCATCCACACCATAATAGAACAATTTGAATCCACCTCCAATCCACCTGGCTTTACTCCCCTTCCATTTAGTCTCTTGCACGCACAATATATCAACCTTCCATTCTCTCTATCATATCTGCTAACTCTCTCCCCTTACCAGTCATACTGCTAACATTCAAAGTTTCAACCCTCAGTTCCACTCTCTTTACTTTCCTCCTCTCCTCCTGCCTCCGGACACGTCTCTCCCCTCTTCTTCTCCTTCTTCTTCGGCCAACAGTAGCCCAATTTCCGCCAGCACCCTGTTGGCAAACAGTACTGGTGGCGGTCGTTGTTAACCCGGGGCTCGACCAATCCGGTATGGAAATTTGCATTGTTGTCCGCATATTGATTTGGCAAAATTTTACACCAGATGCCCTTCCTGACGTAATCCTCCCCATTTATCTGGGCTTGTATATATATATAAAAAAAACTTTTTAAAAAAGCACTCTTTTATTTTACGAGTGATAGATAGATAGATAGATAGATAGATAGATAGATAGATAGATAGATAGATAGATAGATAGATAGATAGATAGATAGATAGATAGATACTTTATTAATCCCAATGGGAAATGTATGAAAGACTTAATTTTTACTTTTTAGTACACTTTTTAACTTAATATAAGCGTGGTTTTTATAAAATATTTTTTATATATATATTATTTTTAACTTTTTAGTCTTGGGTTTGTTTTCGTATAATTTTGTAATCGATATTTTAACACTTCCTTTAATATTTCTATCTGTTACTAGCGCCATCTATTGGTGAAGTCTTTAACTATTCTTTATATGAAAATTTCAGTTCTTAATTAACATGGATTAATTGATCAATTAGTGAAACTGATTATTGATTCATGTATTGTCATCGGAAGTGAGTAAGTGTGCAAAATTTCAAGTCATTTGGACAATAGAAGTGGGATAAATACCAATTACAAGATTTGTACCAGACAACAAACAGGTGAAGTTAAAAGAAGTGTGGTAATAAAAAGAAAATAAAAGTTCCATTAGGACTATCCATTATATGTACTTCAATCTAGGGTTTGTCACAGCACCATTATAGGAGGAGGCAAAGAACAAAATATGACTGCAGTGAGGTAGAGCTACAGAAGAAGAAATGAAAATAAAAACTCCAAAACAGCAAGCACATAAAGTAAAAGATCAGATACAAAAAATACCAACTTAAAATACACGTAGAACAGTAACACATTTATAGCTGTGATGAAACACAGGTAATAATTTCAATGCATATTTGGATTCAGCCATCCATCCATCCATTTTCCAACCCGCTGAATCCGAACACAGGGTCACGGGGGTCTGCTGGAGCCAATCCCAGCCAACACAGGGCACAAGGCAGGAACCAATCCCGAGCAGGGTGCCAACCCACCGCAGGACACACACAAACACACCCACACACCAAGCACACACTAGGGCCAATTTAGAATCGCCAATCTACCTAATCAGCACGTCTTTGGACTGTGGGAGGAAACCGGAGCGCCCGGAGGAAACCCACGCAGACACGGGGAGAACATACAAACTCCACGCAGGGAGGACCCGGGAATCGAACCCAGGTCCCCAGGTGTCCCAACTGCAAGGCAGCAGCGCTACCCACTGCGCCACCGTGCCGCCCTATTTGGTTTCAACCTCTGTAAAATTAAAGGCATCACAAAAGAAAACAAGAAAGAAAATGTACACATGGTGTTACATCTAAGAGCATTCGATGGACTGAGTTTAATAAGGTAGGTCCTACAACCTTCTCAGTTGGTTTCAGGGTTTAGGGACCAAAGGTTATCTCCCCAGGATTGGGCAAAAGGCTGAAAACAAGTCTGGACAGGATTCTAGTCATAAATACAAGGTCCACCACTCACTCACACATAAACACATACCATATCGACACACAGTGACAATTTGTAGATGGCAATTCACACCAGAGAACCGTGTATTATTTTTTTTTTTGTTATTTTGCCCTGACAAAAATTAATAGAGGAGCAAAGTAGTCATCCTCATATAAAAATGTTTATTTTCCACAGTTCACAACTACTATATTTATTTAACAAGCTTTGAACCAGTGCAACACAACAATTAGAAACATGTGGCACATACTGTGTATTTTTAATCTCAAACACAAAATAGTGAAATTCTTTAAAAGCATATTTTGAATCGACAGTTTTATTCTAAATTCTAAATATTTAAGACCATTTGCTTATATGTCACCTTGTGTTTTATTCATTCCCTTGGCTGTGATGTTTGTCTGACTTTCAGTCATCAAGTCTATGTAAGGTTTTTAAATTCTCCCATATGATATCTAAAATCCTAACTGACAAGCATTTTAAGAACAATTGCTGTATTTCAAAGCTGATGGATGTTCAATAATGATGTATTGCATCCCTTAATCTAATATCTCATTTCTGGATTATACTGTCCTGGCTACTAGTCATGCAGGAAATCAGTTTTTAAAGCTTATGTCTGCACTT
This sequence comes from Erpetoichthys calabaricus, assembly GCF_900747795.2. Lineage (NCBI taxonomy): Eukaryota > Metazoa > Chordata > Cladistia > Polypteriformes > Polypteridae > Erpetoichthys > Erpetoichthys calabaricus. The sequence continues at coordinate 58,896,953 of NC_041402.2, forward strand.
ATAGAGTAGTAAAAGGCTAGCTAAAACAGCACAGCAAAGAGGTCTTATCTGAAGCTTCACCTGTTGTTTTCATAACTGGTTCTATAAGACTCTGGTTTGCTGTCATTTATTAAACTGTCTTACTAGTTGGTATTTAATATAATGTCAGTTGGCATAAAAATACAATGTTCTACTCAAATAATACATCTACATGAATAAAGGTATCTTTTCTGTGTGTGTGTTTTATTTGTTTTTTTATGATTTTTTTTTGTTCATTGACATTTGTAGCACATTAGGCATGTAAAATGGCAGGATTTTTTATTGGAACTGAATACCTAGGCCTCAGATTAAGCAAATGGCACCAACTACAAGATATTTTTGATAACAGAGTGTAATAATATCTGTGGGTTTTGTCAGTGTTCTTTCCACAAGGGAAATACCAAGCTTTTCCTGGTTATTGTTATATTTTAGTCATAGTCCTTACCCTTCCAGGGCTGGGGTTCCAATGTTTCTTTAATATCTGTTTTGTTTGGTTTTTATATTAACAGAGCAGGGGTCTCTTCTCTCGCCAACCCCTGCTCGCATATGGGGAAACGTATGTACAATTTAAACAGATCTACAGGGGGATAACATTTCTCTTGGTGCCAGGTAAGGTCCTTGCTAGGGTTGTCCTCAATAGGATCCGTGATCATTTGCTCACCTACCAGCGACCGGAGGAGTCTGGTTTTATGCCTAAGAAGTCTACCATCGACTGCATTCCTGGCACTGAGGATTCTCATGGAGTGCAAACGTGAATATCGGCAGAGTTTCTTTGCAGCCTTTGTCGATTTTCGTAAAGCGCTTGACTCAGTTGATCGAGCTGCCCTGTGGGACATCCTGAGGGTTCGCGGGATCCTCTTGAGGTTGCTGGATATCATGAGCAGCCTGTACACTGGTACTGTGAGTGCTGTGCAGAGTGGAGGCAGAACCTCTGTGTTTTTCCCAGTTGATTCTGGGGTTCATCAGTGGTGTGTTCTTGCTGCTACTCTGTTCAATGCTTGTATGGACTGGGTGTTGGGCAAGGTGGTGGGGTCCAGCAGCTGTGGGGCATCTATTGGTGAAGAAAGATTAATGGATCTTAACTTTGCTGACGATGCTGTGATCTTCGCAGAGTTGATGGAAGCTCTGATCATGCTCTCGAGAGACTGAACAAGGAGTCTGAGTATCTGGACTTGTGAGTGTCCTGGATAAAAATCAAGATCCAGGCCTTTAATGATCAGCAGTGTGTCTATCTGCGGAGAGAGTGTCGACCTTGTCGATAGGTTTACTTACCTTGGCAGTGACATTCATGTCTGTGGTGACTTTTCCTATGAAGTCAGTAGACAGATTGTGAGAGCATGGTGGGTCATGAGGTCGCTGGAAAGGGGTGTGTGGCGCTCCTGATATCTATGCAAAAAGGCGAAGGTCCAAGTCTTTAGAGTCCTGGAATGAAGACTGGACTCCTTTGGTACTGTGTGTCTCTGGAAAATCCTTGGGTACCGCTGGTTTGACTTTGTATCGAATGAGCGGTTGCTCATGGATTCCCAAATGAAGCACATTACCTGCATTGTGAGGGAGTGCCAGTTACGGCACTACGGCCATGTGGCGCGTTTCTCCAATGGAGATCCAGCTCGTAAGATCCTCGTTGTTAGGGACCCAACTGGGTGGACCAGGCCAAGGGGTCGCCCATGTAACTCCTGGCTGCAGCAGATAGAGGGTCATTTCCGGAGGGTGGGACTAGACCGTGTGTCTGCCTGGGGGGGTTGCCAACCAGGATCCTGAGCTGTTTTGTCGTGTGGTGGGTATATGCTCCCCAACTTGACTTGCTCAGTTTTTTCGACCATTATTTGTATAGTATATTGGAATTTTGTTTGCCTACTTTGAAGGCATTGCCATTTGTATTCTTTTGGGCTTATTTTTGTTTAATAGAATTTGCTGTTAAAATAAATGTTTTTATTTATAAAAATTCTTGGTTGCCCTTGTTGTCACTAGCCGGGGTTTGGTGGGCCCCCTCTCTTGTGGGCCTTTTTGGGATTTTTTTGAGACTTTGTGCTTAGGACCTCTGCAGTTCATATCACTGACATTTTAGAGGTCCTTAATTAGGCCTGTGTTGTTGTCCTCCTGTCTGTCTTTCCCCATGATATATCTGAGACAAATTAATTCATTTTTCTAATTACTTTTGCATTGATTATAAAGCAGAGCCTAATGTACATTATTGTTTTTGACCAAGCATTATCTGATATTGCTGTGTAATTTGTAAATTACTTTTGTCATTATGGTGACAACATCATAATAGAAATCATAAATACAAAAATGCAACCTAAGGGCAATAGTAATAATCATTCCCCAGCAGCCCTCAAACAATCAGTTTAACACAAAGATACCTAAACATATTAATCAGATTATTGTAAACAACTCTTAAGGTAAAGATGTTAAATTCATAGATCTCTCAATTTATGTGCTGTTATGGAATCAGATACTTCTGTTCTTGTTTGAACATAGTTGCTTAGCAGACAAAAGAATTTGAACAGAGGATGGGGGGCTTTAAGGTTTATCCCTTGCTTAAAGTCCATCGCCAATTTTATTTTCTTGCAGTTTCATTCCAGATTATGTCAAATGCACACTTTGAGCAGTCCTTCAGTGCGATTTACTACTTCTCCACTACATTGTCCATTTCACATTAAACACTATACCTTGTAGTTTTTTACTGATATATTATGGTGGAATTTGAATATTATTTAAATTACAGCACTGGCAGGGTGATTTGCATTATTTTCTACACATAGTTACCTAGGTGTAAGAAAAAATCTAAGTACCGTGTGAATTCAGTAGTAATAATGTCACTTTGAAAAATAACGTTCTTGTGATGGCCTGGTGCCATAAATTGGATTGAGTGGGTTGGAGAATTTTATGTTTTGCTGGAACAGAATATCTTGTATTTTTAGATTTGTTTAATTGCTTTTCTCATTACAAAGAGACATTGTTGTTTCTATAAAATTATTTAATAGTATTTCATGACTTGGTGTTGATGTGGTTATTACTGCCATCTCACAGCTGTAGAGATGTGCGTGGGCTTAAATCATGGTCTAGCCATTGTCAATGTCGAGCTTATTCTGTACATTCACCGTATCTGCAATGCAATTTGCCCAGGCTTGATGGTTTTGTCCCACGTCACAAAGATGTTTAGATTACTTAATGTTAATTGTCAACTCTAAATCAGCCCTTTGTCAGTCAGTGAATGTGGATATGCCTGTTCCCTAGCCATGATTGATCATATCTTGTGGCCATTATTGCTGGGACAGGTTCCACATTTCTGTAAACCTGTAATCGAATATTTGTGTTCTGAAAATGGATAGATGGACAGTTTAGTTGCTTTAGGCATACACATTAAAACATCACACATGCACACACACACACACACATATATATATATATCGATAACTAAATTACATACTAATGGTGTTGTATAGCTGTTTAAATGCATTTGTTCATTCCTAGAATACCACTGACTGCATCCTTCCATATTTTTATCTGGGGCTGAGGAGGACCCTGGGCTTTTCCCAGCAGTAGTCATCATATGCCAAAATGAATGTCACCTTGGTGCATGCACATTATTCAATGACACATTCATACTGGGCATTATATAGCACACAATATAGGACACAAAACCTGAAAGACCACCTTTGAGTGCGGAATGAAATCTGAGCATTTGGTTAAAAAAAACCACAAACACCAGGAGAATATTTAACACAGAAAGCACTGCAGTCTTGCCATGTCTTACATAATATTTTATGAACTCTCATGTACAATATTAAGCAGACTCTGTCAGGTCTACTGAAAGCAGCTCTTGATTGGGAAGCAGGATTTAAGTTGGTTATTAATATTTTATGACTGAAGTTCCATTCAGACCATGTGCCTTTTCTTGCTATTATATGTTCTGGTCACCTGTAATCGGAATGTACCAACTGAAAATGTGCGAATGTTTTTAATGGACTATTACTTCCTTAAAAATGTGTTGGAAATATCAGTGGAAGAGAATCTTGATTTTTCCATTATTTGATTCTTTTCAAAACACAATGCACCTGGGAAAATAAGATAATCACAGTTAATAGCAGCCAGGGAAGTTTGTTGCATTGTGTTCTGTATTTAAGTAATTATATCATCAACAAATATATCTAATTTAATTTAAAATCGCCAACATCTGAAACAATTTTGAACAGCATGATGGCTGTGTAACTTCTGTACAGTGTAAAAATGCGACATTTAGATCAGCTAATGAGAGTAGAAGTAATTATTAGGCAACAGTAGCAGACAGCTTTTGGTAATTATGCAGTCACCGGTGACCAATTTAAATTTCCCTGGTTAGCCTGTGCTTAGTGTGTCCCATCCAATTCATTAAGCACTATTAGTTCTACGAGACTTATGAGTTAGGCTAAATGGGACTTAAATATGTAGTATTCTTACATTTTTGTACGTGCATTTTATTGTTATTATATTACTGCTATATAATTTTAAAACTAAGTAAAATAATATAATATAGTTCTTTTACTTAATATTATGTTTAATTAGAATATGCTTGTAAAACATTTAAAATAGGCCCTATCAAACAAAGAAATGGCCTTCCTTAAGTTAGGTTCATTATTGACAGTGTCAATGCAGGAGTTGTTATTTTTTATAACATTGTAATTATATGAATATCACCTGGCTTATGCAATTATTTTTTACATTTTAGATGGTGATGGTATCCAAGATCATTTGTTGCCAGTCTGTATGGATGATAGTTGCATGCAAAGTGCTATTTATCTCAGCAAATCTGGACGAGAAGAGGTATGTAATATAAAAAAAATATAAAATATAAATCAATGGAGACCATTCGGTGTATTTAAAGTACACTTGTTTTCTCCACTATCCATTTTTATCCACTTGATAATTTTATAGGGAAATTTGTTCCTGGGTCCATACCACACTTAGATATAAACATCATTTACTTTTTAGTCTTAAATACTGTACATTTGGGCTTAGTTTCCAACACAATAGTTATAGCTAGTGCCAGACAGGCTAGTTTAAGTATTTCTGTAACTGCTGATCTCCTGAGATTTCCATACATAACCATCTGTAGAGATTACTCAGAAATCATGCAAAAAATAAAACCTATTCAGTGAGTGGCAGTTCTGTGGATGGAAATGCCTTATTGATGAGAGAGGTCAGAGGAAAACAGTAACTCAGATAACCACTCTGTACAACAGTGGCAAGTAAAAAAGCATCTCAGAATGCAAAACACGTCAAACCCTGAGGCGAATGGGCTACTACAGCAGAAGACCACATCGGGTTTCTTTGTCTGTCAGTCAACAACAGAAAGCTGATGCTGCAGTGGACACATATTCAGCAAATCTAAACAGTTGAAGACCAGAAAAATGTCTATTTTAGTATCGTTACTGTCCATTCATGGCCACAATTTACCCATCTTCTAGTGGCTACTTCCAGCATGATAAAAAAAATTACAAAGCAAAAGTCACTACAAACTGGTTTCATGAACATGATAATGAGTTCAATGTGCATCCTTTGGGATGTTGTGAAATGGGAAATTTGTAGCATGAATGTGCAGCTGACTGATCTACAGAAACTCCATGATGTACTCATAATGAACATGGACCAGAATCTCAAAGGAATGTTTTCTTGTGAAATCCATACCATAAAGATTTGAGGCTGTTTTGAGCACAAAAGGAGGCCCTACTCAATATTAGCATAGTTTTCCTGATTATTTCCTAGGTTAGTGTATATACACATCTATTTAAAACTCACAGGGTTAAATACACACACTTGACCATGAGGTAATTGTACACCATAAGCTTGATATTTCATCAGTAAATTACTAAATGAAGAAAATTGTGTTGAGCACTGTAAGATTTTCAAGAACACACACTTAACACATATTTACTTTTATTAATTTAAAGACATTGATCTTCTTTTCTTTTGTTCATGGATTCTTTTTGCTGCTCAGTTGAATTTAAGCTTGATATATCAGGACTGTAGCAAACAAAACTGTCACAGAAGCTAGTGTAAATTGAACAATCTATCGTGAACTTTCATGCTTTTCCACTTTCACATTGAACATATTGTAATAATTATGGATGTTATTAAAATGTGTGCAGATAAGTGATGAAGCTGGCCAAAACAGTAGCCCATGCAGAGTGCAAAGGGCAGCGGAAATCATTAAGAGTTTCTGCTTGGCTAAAATCCTTTAACCTTGGTGGGCCTCAGTCCAAGGTGTATAGACTTTACCTGAGGAGAGGTGATTCCCTGGAGATCTTCAGTAAGGATCCTATCTTAGATTAGCTCAAGTATGTAACATTATTGGAATGCAACTCTATAATGGGGAGGGGGGTTCATTTGAGTTCAGAAATCTTCTGATTGGTAATCAGGTGAATTAAATACAAGAACCTGTTTCTTGAAACATGGTGGAAGTGGCACACAGAATTTCAGATGAATACTGTGGATAATGCTTAAGTTGTTTAAGTAAGAAAGCAGCAGAATAAAGAAAACACCACCAGGAATAACTTTACACTGTAGAGAACCCAGAAGTTTCAGAGAGCTAGCTTCTGATAATAATAATGATAATAATAATAATAATACATTTTATGTATATAGCGCCTTTCCCATGCTCAAGGCACTTACAGAATATAAGAAAGAATGGCAGGGTATACAGTATATTGCATTGTACAAACCACATAAATAAATAAAGAAGATTACGACAGTGAATTCAGAGAAAAAAAAGCCTAACAGACAACACCATTGATGGTCTCGCACACACACACACAGGTTACATGAGCATCTTGACAGAGAAGTAAACTGAGAGAAGGGTAATAAAGTCAAGTAGAGCTAAAAGCCTTCCTGAACAGATGAGTTTTGAGTTGTTTTTTAAAAGAATTCATGGAGTCAGCTGACCTGATTAATTTCGGTAGGTCATTCCAGAGTCTGGGCGCTATACGTCTGAAGGCTCTGTCACCCATGGAGTGTAGATTAGTGTGGGGTACAACAAGATTGCCACAATCAGAGGACCTTAGTGGGCGGGCAGGCACATAGTGATGGAGAAGGTCACTGATGTAGTTTGGCGCAAGGTTATTTAAGGCTTTGTAGGTTATTAGTAGGATTTTATATTCGATTTTGTAAGACACAGAGAGTCAGTGAAGACGGAGCAGGATGGGTGTGATGTGCTCGCTGCTGCTGGTTCGAGTAAGGACTCTTGCAGCTGTGTTTTGAATAAGCTGGAGCTGTGATATAAGATTAGAAGGGGCACCTGCCAGTAGGGAATTACAATAATCAATGCGGGATGTGATAAAAGCATGGACAAGTTTCTCAGCATTAGAGAAGGAGAGGAAGGAGCGAACACGGGATATGTTACGGAGGTGAAAGTAAGAAAGTTTCTTAATGTGATTTATGTGGGCGGAATAAGAAAGGGAGGAATCAAAAATGACACCAAGATTTTTTACAGTAGAGGCAGGTCTGATGAGATCACCGCCAAGATAGACTGGGAAGGAGCTCATTTTATTAAATTGCATTTTAGTCCCAATTTGCAGGAGTTCAGTTTTGTTGCAATTTAATTTTAAAGAATTCTGCTCCATCCAGGTTTTAATTTCACTAAGGCAGGTTGTGAGCTGAGAAAGTTCTGATGAAGTTCCACTTTTAACATTGAAATAAAGTTGAGTATCGTCTGCATAAAAATGATAACCCAGTCCAAAGCTATGAATAATATGGCCAAGGGGAAGCATATAAATACAGAAGAGAAGAGGGCCGAGGGCAGAGCCCTGAGGAACTCCTTATGTGACTGGCGCTGAGCTGGATCTGCTGTTGCCAAGACTAACAAACTCTTGCCTATCAGTCAAGACATTATGGGATATTACACTACCTATAAAGTTGATAAGCCTTCTATAGTGAGTAGCATTATATTTTTATAAAGGCAGTAATAATAATAATCACATTAGCAAAAATAGAAAATACACTGAAACCACCTTTAAAATGTAGCTGTTAAGTGGAAAAGATGCAAGGAATAGTTGAACAATATAAATAAATGAGGATGGGAGATAAAGCAGATGTTAACCAAATGAAATTGTTAAATTATCTCATTAATGACACAAAAGAAATGTGCCAAAAACTTGGAGGCAGGGTAGATGTCAAGAGGTTAGCAATAGATAAGATACATGCACCACTGAATTAATTTTGTGTTCCCAAGAAGCTGAAACAATATAACTTCTTTACATGCACTCATGGGCAAGGTTAGAACCTTCGAAACATTTAACAGAAAAGAGGACTTTCACAGTTCCCTGCAATTTCAATGAGATCCCATACATGTTTATCACATGCAGAATACATAATGTGTGGGACATATGACTCGTGATTAAGCAAGCATCTTCTCAGATAGAACAACTTTAGAATGCATAAGTGCATACAGATAAGAAGAGCTGAGAGACAAAGAGCTGAAACCATACAAGTACAGACCTCTGCAACACTGCATGCCATGCCATCAAAGGGAAGATGGAGGGGAAAAGGAGACCACCTTGGTGTGTGAAGTGCTTTAGAGTGAGAGAAAACATGAGCGAAAGTGGGCATGAGGCATGTCCCACTTTCTGGAAAAGTGTAAACTGCATAGTAAAAGCAAACTCTTTTTTGCCATTTGTAAAAATACAGGAACTAAAAAAAATAGTCCTAGAAAAGGAGCATACTGTTGCTGATTCAGAGAGTGAGAATCAAGTATGGAGTCTCCCCTTGGGTGGAGTAGTTGGGAGTACAGTATTACCATTGTGCAAGGGAATCCTGATTGCAGCACAGCTGTTGACAGTAAACAGTTAGCTTGCGATGCTACTTGCATTGAGATCCTACTGATATATATGTGATTTATTACCTGCTTCTTTATGTATCTTTGTTTTTAGTTAGGCAAGTGTGTCATAGGGGAGCTCCCATAAGAAAAGACTTAGAATGTGAAATAAAGTCAGAGATCTGTTTAATTTCCACTGTAGGGCTTTGTAAGTGTGTTTTTGTTTACTTATTATCAGGTGACAAATGTATAGGTATATTAGATTGCTTCAGGTACAAGAGGGTTATGACACTGTGCTGTCTGGCTGAACCTTGAATTCTGATGAGATACATTACATAACACAATTTATAATGCCAAAAAGAAGCTGTTGTGCTTCTCTGTCTGTTATTTAGTGTTGTTTTTGTGAAGGAATTTAAACAGCTTTGAATGCTGTAGCTTTTTTGGTTTACCCATACATTGCATTATTAATTGTGTGTGTGTTTTGTTATTTATTTATTAGTCAGTCAGTCAGTCATTTTCCAACCCGCTATATCCTAACACAGGATCACAGGGGTCTGCTGGAGCCAATCCCAGCCAACACAGGGCACAAGGCAGGAACAAATCCTGGGCAGGGCAGGTGCCAGCCCACCGCAGGACACACACATACACACACCCACACACCAAGCACACATTAGGAAAAATTTAGGATCGCCAATGCACCTAACCAGCATGTCTTTGGACTATGGGAGGAAACCGGAGCACCCGGAGGAAACCCACGGAGACACAGGGATAACATGCAAACTTTACTCAGGGAGGACCTGGGAAGCGAACCCAGGTCTCCGTACTGCGAGGTAGCAGCGCTACCCGCTGCGCCACCGTGCTGCCCTATTTATTTATTATTGATTAAAAATTCAATTGTGTTGCTTCCATCCCAGTGCTCTATATAGATGATGATTGCAGGGCACTGTTATTCAAATGTTTTGAAATGTACAGTCAGTAGCATTCAGATTCCTTACAACAAACATTGTTTATAGGAAGACGTAAGATGTTCATTTACTGCTGCCTTGGACCCGGTGCTAACAGAATATGCTCCAGTCCATTTAATTTGGATTGGATTAGATTTGGGAAGAGAATTATTTTCAGGTTTATAGGGTCATTATTGTCACATGTAAATTTTTACTTGGCATGTGCTAATGAACATGCAACACATCGCCTGGCACCATGATTATTAAGCGTGACTACCTTACCATAAAAATGTTTTCTTCCTTACCAGAAAGAATCTTTGAACATGTGTTCAAATGTCCAGTTTTTTGGATCTTTAAAGAAATACAGATAAAGCAAAAAAAAAAAAAGATAAAAATTGGTTTCACCAAAAAGACAGCTGTGTATTATCTTGTTTTGTACAATCGTTTTCATTAACAAATGAATTAAATTTTAATTATCTAAATTTAAAGTTAATCCCAGTTTACTGTGGGGCAAAAAAGTATTTAGTCAGCCACCAATTGTGCAAGTTCTCCCGCTTAAAAAGATGAGAGAGGCCTGTAATTTTCATCATAGGTATACCTCAACTATGAGAGACAAAATGAGAAAAAAAAATCCAGAAAATCATTGTCTGATTTTTGAAGAATGTATTTGCAAATTATGGTGGAAAAAAAATATTTGGTCAATAACAAAAGTTCATCTCAATACTTTGTTATATACCCTTTGTTGGCAATGACAGAGGTCAAGTGTTTTCTGTAAGTCTTCACAAGGTTTTCACACACTGTTGCTGGTATTTTGGCCCATTCCTCCATGCAGATCTCCTCTAGAGCAGTGATGTTTTGGGGCTGTCGCTGCGCAACATGGACTTTCAACTCCCTCCAAAGATTTTCTGTGGGGTTGAGATCTGGAGACTGGCTAGGCCACTCCAGGACCTTGTAATGCTTCTTATGAAGCCACTCCTTCGTTACCCGGGCGGTGTGTTTGGGATCATTGTCATGCTGAAAGATCCAGCCACATTTCATCTTCAATGCCCTTGCTGATAGAAGGAGGTTTTCACTCAAAATCTGACAATACATGGCCCCTTTCATTCTTTCCTTTACACGGATCAGTCATCCTGGTCCCTTTGCAGAAAAACAGCCCCAAAGCATGATGTTTCCACCCCCATGCTTTACAGTAGGTATGGTGTTCTTTGGATGTAACTTAGCATTCTTTCTCCTCCAAACACGACGAGTAGAGTTTTTACCAAAAAGTTCTATTTTGGTTTCATCTGACCATATGACATTCTCCCAGTCCTCTTCTGGATCATCCAAATGCTCTCTAGCAAACTTCAGACGGGCCTGCACATGTACTGGCTTAAGCAGGGGGACACATCTGGCACTGCAGGATTTGAGTCCCTGGCGGCGTAGTGCGTTACTGATGGTAGCCTTTGTTACTTTGGTCCCAGCTCTCTGCAGGTCATTCACTAGGTCCCCCCGTGTGGTTCTGGGATTTTTGCTCACCGTTCTTGTGATCATTTTGACCCCACAGGGTGAGATCTTGCGTGGAGCCCCAGATCGAGGGAGATTATCAGTGGTCTTGTATGTCTTCCATTTTCTAATAATTGCTCCCACAGTTGATTTCTTCCCACCAAGCTGCTTACCTATTGCAGATTCAGTCTTCCCAGCCTGGTGCAGGTCTACAATTTTGTTTCTGGGGTCCTTTGACAGCTCTTTGGTCTTGGCCATAGTGGAGTTTGGAGTGTGACTGTTTGAGGTTGTGGACAGGTGTCTTTTATATTGATAACGAGTTCAAACAGGTGCCATTAATACAGGTAACGAGTGAAGGACAGAGGAGCCTCTTACAGAAGAAGTTACAGGTCTGTGAGAGCCAGAAATCTTGCTTGTTTGTAGGTGACCAAATACTTATTTTTCACCATAATTTGCAAATAAATTCTTCAAAAATCAGACAATGTGATTTTCTGGATTTTTTTTTTCTCATTTTGTCTCTCATAGTTGAGGTATACCTATGATGAAAATTACAGGCCTCTCTCATCTTTTTAAGTTGGAGAACTTGCACAATTGGTGGCTGACTAAATACTTTTTTGCCCCACTGTATACGTGAAATGTCATTCAAGTGAACACAGATTAAGAATACTGGACAGCTAGAAAATTAATGTGCAAGTAATAAGAAGAATAATTTGGTTTTTTTTTTAGTCTGTTGTGTCTCTGAATTTAATGATACTACTCACTGTTTCCCTGATAGTTATTATCTAAGTAAATCTATTGTAGCACCACTTGATTCTGTAAAATGTAATTGAAAGGGGAAAATGTTGTAAACATTCATAATTTAATTTGCTGCAAAGTTGACTTTGGTTTAAAAATTCTTTAGAAGAGTGTGGCCCATGGTGAAGTGCAATTTTAAATAAATAATCGTGACTGAGGAAGTGCAGGCTCCAATTGGGTGCGGGTGTGAGCGTGTGTGCTCTGCTCTGTGGACAATTGGGGTGCCCGGATGATCTCGCATACATGTGTGAATGCAAGTGTCAGTCAGGTGCCTCATTCTTACTTTGGAGGGAGCGGCATATCACACCTGTGCCCATTTGGACAAGCTAATATTAAAGGAGCCTGCACGGCCGAGGGGAGTAGAACGAACAAAAAGAGAAAGGAAAGGAATGAGAACAACAAGGAGAGAATGAAGGTTGAAATGAAGGTCAAGAAAGAGAGCGAAAAGCAGGAGAAGAGAGCCGCTGTGGAATGAATGGCAGGTGATTGGGGGATGATCCTCACTGTGCAGAGCCTGAGACTGAAGAGGAACACTCCGATTGATCAATGCAGGACAGTAGGAGCAGCCCATTATGCAATATCTCCCACAGATGGTGAAGGACTGGCAGCAGGAGATGGGTGCGTGGCTTTGTACAGTGCCCTGGGATGCCTAAGGCCTGGCAATGGGGACTTGAGCCAGGAATAGATGGTTGACTGCATCTGTCTTCTCGTGTTGCAGGATCCGTAGAGGGTAAGCCAGGGAGGCGTCAGTTTTCGGAATGAAGCATTAGGGCTCAGATTTTTTAAAAGGTACTGCCTGGATTTTAACCTCGGTTTTATAGATTATTTATTTATTTATTTATTGAAGATTATGATGCACTGCACTATTTATTTCGGCACTTTTTTTTGTTTTATAAAGGGACTTATCATATATGTGTGTGTGTGTGTCCTTATTTGCCCAGATCATCTCAGTACATGACTATCAATGGTTTCAGGCTACCAGAATCAACCAGGGAGCATATTAATTTAGTACACCAGTTACTTGCTTCAAACAATGCCTGCGAGCACCAAGGTTAACTTAGCTGATCCCAAGATAATGCCATGACCTAATGAAAGCGGGCTGCAATTCCAGGGCACATCGATAAGCTTCCATTGCTTCCCTTCCTCAGAATGGTTGCTCTTTGGAGGAGTGGTATTGTTAGTAAAATAATTCTTATGGCCTACATGTAAAAAAAAGAGTGTGCCAACTTTATCAGTGACTTAAAGAAGAATTGATTAACTCAAATGAATCAGATCCACTAGAGTAGGAAGGCAATTAAAATATTGTGTAAAGTGCTAAGTCATTTTATGCTGTTTATTTGTTTAAACACTTTTACTGTTCACTCCTCAATAGCAATGACTTACTGTCTGCTGATGAATGGAAGTTGAAGAGTTTCAGTACCTCTGAATTAAACTTAATATTAAGGACAGAGTGGAAGCATGAGATGGAGCAGCAGATGGTAAAGTACTAGTGCCCCTCTAGAAAGATTGTCTAGATTCCTGGAAAGGAAGTCTCTTAGGCACCTCCCTTGGACACAGAGGACCAGAATATACTTAAGGAACTATACTATGAGGATCAAGGATTTCCCAAAGATGTACCAAAGTGTCAGTCTTCTCAGCTTGTCCACAGAGATTAGTGTTATTTAAGAATACATTGAACTTTAATCTCTTGACATTAAGTAATACTGTAGTTGTACTGTAGATTTGATCACACTGATGGTACTAGTATTACAGGCAGGAAGAAGAAGGAAAAATGCAGTATGGTGATTAAAACAATAGAATCAGTATCTGCACCTTCTGATGCTGTTTTTCCCTTCGCAGACCATATATGCACTGTATTCTGTATCACTGAAAATACTATATTGTGCTAACTTTCTCATAACCTAATATATCTTATATTTATAACAGTTTTTTAGGCAAGTATAATATTCATTTTAAGGTATATGTTTGAGACATTAAATTAAGAATTTCTGTCATTTGAAAGCAGTTAATTTAACACTTAAATTCTAGTCAATGTGTAATAACTATAATTTTGTCAGCTTTTTATCTAGTGATTGGTGCAGTTTGATATACATCTTCACTTTCTTTCTTGTTGCAGTTGTTTGTTCTTTGTAAGTGTCATTGGAGTGTGCTGAATAGTACCATGATTAAACCATCCTTTCTACAATAAGCCTCATAATTCTGTGACTCTCAAGTTAGACATGGCAGCAATTTTAAACTTGATAGTGTCAGGTCATCATAGAAAATCAAAGTCCCTTTATTGTATATTTCACTTGTGAAGCATTCAACAAAAAGAAAGCAAGTTGAATGGTAATGGTTGCTTATTTTTGATAGAGTGGGTGGGCATATAGTAACTTCCTTGTCTAGGACTCAAAATGCAACCTTTGTGTTGATTCTCTGTACATAGCTGTTTATTTTAAAACATTACTGACAGCAAAATGCTGCAATTTTTTGTTGTAAGAGAGATGTGAAGGCACAGAAATACAACAAAGGCTGTTTTTCAGTATAGGTTTGTATTTTAATAAATCAAAATATTCAGAAATGTACTTCTGCAGTGGTTCATCATTTTTTATGTTTTGTTTTCTCTAACTCTGCCTTTGTAAAATTAGATGAACACTCAGATGCTTATGCTATGATGCTGCCATTTGTGTTTTTAATATTGTTTACTACTGTGTGAATTTGATTACTGTAAACTACATGTTTTAATAATATATAGGTATGGTTTAAAACAGTTTATTTTGAGTGTTATTTCAAAGGACAGGTACATGTATTTATTTCTCATGAAAATATGTTATATTTTATAAAGTTTCCTAAAATATTTGTCTTGAGTACTGTCTTACATTCTGCTCATCTATGAAAGAATTTAATAAACAAATACAACACCACTGTATATCAGTGGAGGCTTCAAAGGCTTCCAAAAGGCTTCAGTGGCCTGCCTCAGGCCTAGGATGTCCAAAAGAGATTGAAGCCTTACAAAGAAATTTAACAGTCTTAAAACTATATCACTAAGCCTTACAAGTATAAAAGTCACCGTATACCTTGGATTGTGAAAAAACCTCAAAAAGATTTTTATAAAAAAAAAGGATTTGTTAACAAAAAATAGAAAAATGAAAGCAAGACTGTATAGAGCAAAAGAGGCAAAAATGAATTTTATAAAAGGTAATCCTAAATAAACGAAATTCAGATGACAGAATCCTTGGACAAAGGAAAAGAATCATAAACCAGAAAATCCAATAACGTATCAAAAAATTTACAACTGCACAGAGCAAAGCGCTTGGCTGTTGAATCCTGCTTCTGGCTCAAATGGAAACATTAGGGTGGTCCCACCTCTTGAGGGACCACCCACAAAGCTCATGGATCATATGCAAACTTAAATAGTCCATACATAATTAACCAATAATAATCAAAATCAACACAAATAACATCAAAATAAGAAAAATATGACTCAAAGTAAACAAATACAACAAAAGAACACAAAAATATACCTAAATACACAATAGTAATATAATAGTATTGTTCATTTTACAAGATGCCCGAGATCCAGTTCTGTAGCAGATTTCACCTTGAGGTAACAAAGGGGTGGCTACATTGGCTCAAACCCCTGCCCCCATTTGCACTTGTCTATCCATTTCATTGTTAGACGTGAAGAAAAAGCAGCGATCAGCAATCAACCTTGTTAAGGCTGGATAGGCTGCTGTTTACTATCACATATGGAAATAAAGTATGGTCTTTAACAAGGATGTCAAGCTGCAACTTGCTTATCTGCTATAGACAGACTTGTCCATTGAAGCATGGTGACACTGCGCTTCAGTGGATTGCTATGGAGAAAACTGTCCATACTTTAAGTAATTCAACAGAACTGTAAAGCCTTTGAAACACTTTTTTTTTTATATATTTTGTTTTATTTTCAAAAACCAGAACCTTACAATGACTTTCTACTCAATCAGACACATAATAATAACATAACAGATGCCACCATTTACTTCTGAAAAATACTACATAGAAAATACAGGGAAACAAACAAAACAAAGACATAATTGGTGTTAAATAAACAGATTTTAGAAAATGTTCCTGACTGACCATCTCCGATTTTCTTCATACTGGTTGAAAATAATTTCATTATACTGAATAACTAGTGTGCAAAATTTTAGGCTTGCATGTTCATTATTTTTTGAGATATGGAAGCTTAAAATCAAATCAAATTTTATTTGTCACAGGCAAATTACACATACAGTACAATATGTAGTGAAATGCTTAGGACACTAGAACCATTTGACACTCTGCTGATCTGCAGATGGTTTGGCATGTCGGGACAAATGAATGGTTGTCTGTTGTTCTAGAAATGGTGGCTAACCTAGAAGTTCTTGTCTGAAGTTTTTGGTTCCCTTTCTGTGAAATTTCCTCTTTACCAGCCCAGATGAAATGGAGGATCTTGGTTCAAGGTACCAAGATCATATTTTGTACATTTACTAACGAAAACAAACTCTTTTCAGTTGTAGGATTCTTTTTATGACCAACTTTGTCTTAAAATTTCATGCATCTAGCATTAACAATTTAAAAGTTCTGACTTAAAGGAACATTGTCATTTATTTAGCACCAGTTGTTTTTTCAATAAAATTACGGACACAGACCTTTTTAAAGCCTCCATATCTCAGCAACTAATGAACGTGCAAGTCTAAAATTAGGCATACTAGTTTTTGAGTACAACAGTATTATTTCAATATAGTATGAAGTAAATCAGAGCTGTTTAGCCAGGTGGCCTCTGTTGATTTTTTGTGGATTGACTGCAAAACACAATTCAACCCCCATATAATATTCAATCACTTTGTGAAGGAAACCAACTATAGTTGATACTAAATGCATTTGTTGGTCCATTATCATATGTTATTTGTTGAACCACTTACTTCTTTGCTGTTTGAACACCTAGAAGCTAAATGTATCTTTATTCTTTAAAGAAGACAGCTGTTCAGATTCTTCATGTACGGTCAGCATATTGCTGCTGTTGCTAATTTATAAAAGTAGAGATTTTGTAGTTTGCAAACAATCCAGTTCTGTGTGGCATAGTTTATTTGTGAGTCTCTGAAGTGGCAGAGACTGGGTCATGGGTGGGAAAAAAATGAACTGTTCTTTCAGTTTTGCAGAGGGAGGGGAGCTAAGAATTAAACAGGAAAGCAGAGCAATGCCACAAATTTGGTTGAGAAGTTTTGTAACAAGAACAGGTCCTTCACTTGTGGTGTGGTAAGACTGCCTGCCTTCATGGTGCTAGCGCTGTGACTTCCAATTTGTAGGGAACCTGGATATGGGGGTAGCATCGTGTGTCTAAAGGCTGATTTTAAACCCCAAATTTTTATAGGGTGTGTAAGAAACACCAAAATTTAAATTAGCACAAATATTGAGCTAAGCAGCCAAATGGATTTTATTTATATAACTTCACTTACAGCAGTGTTAAAAAGAGTAATCTTTATTTCAGTTGTCATTTTATTCAGGTCTGGGCCTCAAGAAGTGTCAAAAACAAACAAATAAAAAAAAAGGGTTGCATTCGTAAAAAGGTTAAGAATCCCTGGCTTAAGCACATGTGCACTACAGAACATACATGGCAGGATGAGAGTGGAACATTTTGAATGAACATGATGTAATGTGGCAAAGCACAGTGAAATGGTGAGGAAGAACTGGGCTGTCGTTGCTTTCCTGCCTGGAGTAAGTGAGCAGGGGACATGATGAGAGCAGACATTCCGTCAATAAGGGCAACTTAGGTAATTTACATAAGTGTTTGCAAAGCATGCATATATCTAGATATCTAGACAGCTCACTTTTGGTCTTCTTTTTTTGTCTATAATTCTGGTATATCACAGTCCACACAAAATGATTTTACTGTTGCTACTAAAGCAACATTTCTGTAGGAGATCAAGAATGAGGTCACAACTTTTTTTTTTTCTTAAAAGTTGGCATGTAGATGAGGCAGTGGGAATTTATATCATATACAGATGTCCATTAGTTATGTGAGTATTACTGGCTGACTTAAGGAGTGTTTTATTGTTTAGATTTAAGCAGAAAAGTTACAGATAATGTTTGCTCTTTCTTATATACTGTATTTAAATCCATTAATGACAGCTACACACACAGAGCTCAGACTTGGACAAAGTAGTAGCCTTATTTGCTAAAGTCCATTATAACTGGCATATTTGTATAATGTTCCAAACTAATGTACTGTACTTCTGAAATTCCATCAAGTACCTGGGCAAGGGTGGCGAGAGAAAATGCTGTTCCTTCTGTAGAATTGTACAATGATGGAGTTCCACAACATTGTGTTAATTGTGCCTTTGAAAAGTCCATCCATCCATCCATTATCCAACCCGCTATATCTTAACTACAGGGTCACGGGGGGGTCTGCTGGAGCCAATCCCAGCCACCACAGGGCGCAAGGCAGGAAACAAACCCCGGTCAGGGTGCCAGCCCACTGCAGGGTGCACACACACACACACACACACTAGGGCCAATTTAGAATTGCCATTGCACCTAACCAGCATGTCTTTGGACTGTGGGAGGAAACCAGAGTACCCAGATGAAACCCACGCAGACACTGGGAGAACATGCAGACTCCATGCAGGGAGGACCCGGGAAGTGAACCCGGGTTTCCTAACTGCGAGGCAGCAGCGCTATCACTGCGCCACCATGCCACCACCTTTGAAAAGTCATGAAGTATAATATGAAAGTGTTAAACGTGTCACTTAGGTTATAATGATGTGCTATGTGAACTCTTGTTAATCAGGTATATCTGACGTTTCATGTAATTACATTGGAAATTATTTTATTTGCTCTTTCTTTTATTAAGACGTGTCATATTAAAGTATGTGTAGTAGAGGGAGCATACATTTTTTTCTCATAATCTGACATAATTAGCTTTCATTCACACATTATTTTGCTAAGGTTGGAAATATTAAAATGTCCCTGACATTACATCAATATTACATATAAACAAAAAAATAAAAGTAGGCATTTTTTGTCCAAGAATAATATGGAAGCATGCCTGTCTCTTGAATTGCCCCTGCCCCTGTTTGTGCCACTGCCCACCAAAAGGTATGTACACAAGAAGATAGAGAGTGGGAGTGAGATAAGTGAAAGCCTATGTGTGAAATTGTTAAATGTCCCCAATAACCACCTTGAAACTAGCTGACTTAAAACTTTATACGGCTTCCAATAATTTTTGTCCATACGTATAGCAGGTGAAAAATATACTTTTCTCAAATAAAGATAAAGGGTGGTGATCTTGTTTCCTTTTTTTAATCTTTTAAGGTACTAACCGGTTTAATTAAGTCTGTGCAGATAGGTCTTTATTTTAAATGCAGCAATGAAAACCATTAAGTTTTATGTTTATAGTTGTTAATTGTACATTTATTTATTTTTTGTTATGACATTTTGAAGTAAACACATCCATGAAAGCCTAAGAAAGGAACATGAATGAAAATTTACGAAAGTCAAGAGCTGATCTTACTCATGAGGCCAGTCCATTGCAGGACATGGTAAAAACACCCCTAAAATAATTTCTTTTTCATTTCTGCATGCTGTTAGAAAAGACTGCTTATCACTGTTTCCTTTTCTTAAACATACTTCTTTCATCAGGTGTTCACATTAAAATGTCCTTTTTTGGATTTCAGCCCCTGGCTTTCCTGGGATTTTCTAATTCTGGTTTGCCTTTAACTTATCCCTCCTGTAGAAGACAATAGGCATACACATTTTTACACAAAAGAGCTTGTCTTTTAAGTTATAATAATATAAAATTAGCATCCAGGTCTCTAGAATTGTGGAACTAACCAGTGCACCATCATGTGGCATTATGGTTAAGCTAGACAAGTTACAGCCTCTCCCTCAGTTGATTCCCAGAAAGTCACAATGTTAATATTTATATTCCAATAATTTAGTTTTAACTTGCTTTAACTAGAGTTATTTTGTCTGCTTGCCTTTCTGCCTATTTAAAAGTTTTTTACACAATTTAAATAATCACATGTAACCAGGCCGTGCTGAACTGTCACAAAGTACTCAATCAATTTTTCTAAACCCAGAACTTTGTTACAGGGAGCTGGTGCGAGACCAGAACCATCCCTGGATAGGACACCAGAGCTCATACAGTCATTTATATGCTGATGTTATCTGTCGAAAACCCACATGAGCAATGGGAGAATGTTTAAATTCCAAATAGTGATAGTAACAGCATGTGAGTTTTGTGTTAGTTTATTAACTTATTAACAATTCAAAAGACTCTTCAGGTTACAGTGTTAAGTTCATTCCTCTAACAACGTGTGGCTAAGTACTGTTATGAAATCTCATATGGCATCAACTTTTCTGATCTAGCTGTTTCCATCACAAGGTCAGAATCAATATCTACACAAGGCCAAACTGAGCACAAATTTCTTAGTGTTCCCCAGTCACCAATTAACCTTACTTGACACTTTTGAAATGTTTGAGAAAACTCAACTAACTAGATAAAATCCAAACAGAAAAGGAAAGAATGTACAAACTGTTACAACAGTAATTGTACTTGGAAGCAAACCCAAGCCCCTAAAGCCAGCCACTGTATGAGTCCCACCCTTTTACAAGTAGGCATGTACAGTATATGGATAATATCACAGTTTTTCTTAAATGTTATTATTTCTGAGGTGCACATATGTTAATACGTGTAATGCTATATAATCTTCAAATTATACCTTAGGTTACCATTTTTCTTCTTTCCTTTTCAGTTCAGTTTTTTCTACTTGCATATTCTAACTGTGCAAAGCAGATACTTAATTTCTAGCTGAAAGAAATCCTTAGGGCTGCTTTAAGATTGTACAAACATGGAAAATGTCCTATAAAATTTGCATGTGCTAAAAATGTCTGATTTTTCCCAAGGGTAATTAAAAGAAATACATTTCAGGGAATGATTAATGTTCTTTTAACCCTTCATGTAACGTAATTATATTATTTTGTGGTATGATCTTTTAGATATTTTGCATCAAAAAGATATGGGACTTTCTTAATATGTTTTTGCAGAATGTGTTTGGTTTTTTTTTTTATTATTATTATCTCTCCCCAGTTATATTAGTGTTATGAACATAAAATCTGTTCTGGTCTCTGCTGCTTTATTCAGAGGTTTGTATTTGTTGCAGTCTGTGATGTAGGGGTTAGAGAGGTGAGGCTTCCAGATTATTTCTGAAGTAACAGCATTCACTTTCCAGTGGCCTGCTTAAGGCCCAGGATGGCAAATGTTTAGAACACATTTTTTGGATTATTCCTATTTTGAACTCAGTGGTGCTTTCAACAGTTTGTATAAAATAAGTGCCTTGATAATGGCTGACATTACTTAAAATGTCACCTTGCCTAATTTGAAATTCATTGCTAGAAATGTTTTTGTTTTAATGTGTTTGTTTTGGTTTTTTTTTTAATTATGACAGGTAAACATACAAGTGTCTTTTTTCAGTAATGCATGTAAACATGGATAATTTTTAAATGTTATATGCAATACTGGAAGAGGCTGGGACCCCCACTCTCAGCCACTCCTTCTTTGTGTAATTTGCCCCAATATCTCCAACATCTGTCTCTAGCGGAGATGTGATGGAAGGGCGGTGGACATAAATTGAAATCAAAATTTTATGTTCTTGCTGTTAGAATTTACAACAAACCTTGGAGCATCATTAGGTGCAAGGCAGGAGCATATGCCCAGTGCTACTGTATGTAATGTTTATCCAGTGTTAATTTGTCAAAGTAAAATCGCAGATCACTGAAATACTTTATAGGTGAGAGCTGCAAAGCCAAAAGCTGTAAATACTGTTTTGCATAAATTTTAAAGAACAGTGACATTTTTTTTATATTAATTCTATTGTAATCATTCCGTACAAATAGATCATTTTTTACAAAAAATAGGATTGAAAAACAAATCAAACCCCACCCCTGAGAAGGAGGGCTTGTAAACATGCCTAAATTATTGAGTTTAATAGGGCAAAAAAGATAAATGGAGAAGGAAAAGAAATGTGAAAATAATTATTTCTTCTTATTATCAAATATTATTGATTAGATCCTGTCAGGTTTTGAAAAAATTCTGCACAGATCCTCTAACTGAGAATTAGATTTTTTCCAATTTCAAATAATATAAAACATCAGTTTCCCACTGACTTATTAGAGGAGAGAGAACACTGACATTCCAGTATTCCAAGAACAGTGATATTCTTGGAATACGTTTATTACCATGCATATGTAATATAATTTTTAAAAATGTGTGTAGTATATGTGATTACTCCCTTCCCTGGGTTTATTGTTTGAGACAATGTGTTTGTAAGTTCAGGTCATAGTGCAGATACTGAAAGGAGACTAAAAGCAGAACTCTGAAATGTTAAAGAACAAAAAAAAAAAAAACTTGACTCATCCATTTTTATACAATACTTTATTCTGGTCAGGATCTGGAAGAGCTGGAGCTTATCCCATTAGCAGTGGGCTCCGGGCAGAAAATAAATTAACTCAGCAACCGTAATTGCTTTATTTCACAAATGTTAAAGTTGTATTTATTCCTTTCAGTAACAGCACTAATGCTCTGGACTGAACACTGAATTTCTTGTGCCAAAATAGGTATTTTATGCTTAAACTGGCATATTTTTAAAAAGTATGTGATATATTTTACTTGAGTAAATATAAACCAAAAGTTTTATAAAAATACTTCATTTTATAGAGTCATCTGTTATCTCTGGCAGAGCTAGGTTTATGCATTCTGAATTTATTATTATTATTATTATTATTATGTTCTATCAGTTTTATTTCATGAGCTGTTTACTTGGGTAAACACAGCTAATTCTTACTAATCCATACAGCTTAAGATCACAGCTATCTGTATAAAATGCACTAAATTATACAGTTTACAAATTAAATATTCATCAGAATTTAGCATTGTCTTGGTTGCTGTAAGTGGGGAAAAACAAGTTAAGTCTGTCAAAGAGGAAGCTGTGTTTGCACAGCACTGAATAAAAGTATAAAGCAAGCAAGGGACCAAACTACAATTAGTGAGAACAATAGAGACATTGTTTAAAAATAGATTATTACTGGAGAGGAAAAGAATTTAAGATGCCTTCATAAAGTAGGGAGTGTATAAAGACTGTAGTTGACTACTTGGCCATAAAGTATGTCACAGCAGTAGAAAACTTGCTTTTTGCTGCCCAGTTTGGTGTTTTTGTAGCATATCACAATGACCCAGGGTCAAAAACATTTAAGCCATAATATCAGTTTGTAGTTTTCGAATATTTTCTGGTCTTCTACCAACACTAGCTAAACTGACAACCTTTACAAATGCTCTCTAAGTAACAAGAAATTGAGGTGGAGGTCAGTAACATAGGAGTAATCCAGGGAACTGTTCAGCTGTCCTTTTTCTTCACTCTCAATATTACAATTTTTAAATAGAACTCCAGTTTATGTCACCTACAGATTTTGTCATTGGACTCTTCCATTTTAGACTGCATCCACAGTGGTAATGAGAAAGAGTACAAAAAGGTGGTAGAGGATATTGTCATGTGGTGGAGGGATAACATCCTGCAACTAAATATTACCAAAACAATTGAATCAGTTGTTGAATTGCAGGATTCAAAGGAGATTAGTTTAATGATGGTGGAAATGAGGTTGACATTGAAATACTTAGAGATCCATCTGAACATTGATTTTAATTGGATGAACAACTGAGATCTATACTAGACTAATTATTGTGGCCAAAAAGGTGACCTAAGCTGTCTAGCAGCAATGCCAACCATGGCATCACTGTGCCTACGTGAGATCAAAGAAGAAAGAATGCAGTCAGAGACGCGCAATCAGTGATTTCGTCAAAACAAAGCAGAAATACCAAAATTGTAGTCAGAACTCATAAAAAATATGTGGGTCTTTTAAAAGCAGAAAATTCAAAGTGGTATCTCATGATTGAAACTGCTGGCTCGTTCTTTTTTTTGAAGTCACGCTGAAGGCTCAGTAAACTGCCTTGCACTTTTATTCTACCAAAAAGACAGAAACATCTCATAATTAGTAATCGTTCATTATTATTATTATTTCATAGTGTCTTCTCTGTTTGGAGGGGTCGTCATGCTTCTTCAAGGTTTGTTTTCACTCTCTTTGCACCACGTGAATAATTATTATGTATGCATAGGTTACGTGCCTCCTTCTCTTATATTGATGTGGAACTCTAAGATCGACCTGCACATTTGGCTGCAAGCACAGATAACTCGCCCCACAAAGTCCGTAATGCAGATGATCTGCATTGTATATCCAGGGGGCGGTCCTATCACTGTTGGCTGTTAAGCTCCAGTGGACATCACACTGGCCTCGCAAAGCATTGTGGGGCACTGGTATTAAAAAAAATTCTCCTAAACCAGCCAAATTATCAGTACATAATTCAACGAACAAGGGTGAATGCAGCAAGTTCACTGCAAATAACTCTTTTTGGCGAGATTCGCTGATCCACACTACTTGTGGGCAAGAGCACAGAGAGAGGGTTGTGTTAGTCAAATCGCCAAAGTAATTTAATGTTAACAAAAAGTAACAAATAAAAACTCTTTATAAACAGTGGTGTACAGAAAGGTAGCTGAGAATATGGAATGTGTTAGACATTGAAGTGGATGAGCTACAGCAGATAGATAGATAGATATGAAAGGCACTATATGATAGATAGATAGATAGATAGATAGATAGATAGATAGATAGATAGATAGATAAACAGCAGCAGTAGATAATCATGGAGGTTCTGCTTCCATTTACCAAGAAGAAAAGGCTGAGACAACAGTGAGCATATGATCAACAAACCTGGACAAGTGTAGATTAGATAAATGTTACCTTGTCTGGTAAATATGCCACTTCACAACAAAAACATCACCCAAGCTTGTCCCATGAAAATGGCAGTGACTTCATTTTACTCTGATATCTTCCATGGTGTCCAGGTCTCAGTCCAACAGAGAGTACCTTTGGGATGAGGTTTTCATCAAGAATGCATAGTCAAAAATCTGTAGAAGTTGAATGATACTGAGACAAAAAATCCCTGTAGAGTGCTTCCATGTATAATCAATGCTTCAAAGAATTCAGACATTCCTGGTGCCAAAAGAGGGCCCGACTATCTAGATAAGTATAATTTAAAAATAAATAAATTTATGCTGCGTTACTTGTTCTTTTTCAGTTATAAATATATAAATTTATACCAGACAGTGACTCCATGATGGGATACTAAAGCAGTGCATGAGACTTTACCAATTAAACAAAACTTGCCTCAGGTGACTGCCTAATAATTACATTTGTGCTGCAGTAGTCATTGGGATTAAATGTGCATGAAGCACCAAAAAAACTGAATGGTGCAAATCAAACTAAAAATTAGAATTATGTGGTTGCCTGTTTTGTAAAACTAGGGTTCAGTAACCACGACATTAGACATAAAAAGACTACTACAGTACCTGTTGATACTGTATCAGTCTAACTGCCAAAACAGAGTAATTATAGACTTTTAACATGAATATAATTTGTTCTTTAGTAAAACAAGATTAAAAAAGATCTGAGCACAGGTTGAAGACAGCACTGTGTCATCTTCCAACTAAATCAAGTAAATGGCAGCTGTCATAGTACTTTGAGAGTATCAGGAAAGTTGTTCTCCCTGGCAATTGCCGCATTTTGTTTATGCAGTGCAGCATTTCTTTGTTTCAAGGACCAAAAGAAATATTTTAAACTCATGCAACATTTTTCTTTAGAGAAAAGAACCATCCTGAAGTCAGTGAAATCCATATTCTATGAGACAGTTGTTCCGTCACTGTTGTGTGTCATTTTCAGTGTTATCATCCTTTTGAACAGTTACGGAGAACATTTTCAGAGTCTGGTTTTCTGGTTTGGGTAGCGGAAAAATGTCCAAAACATGGCCACCCAGCAAAACTCAATTATCTAAGACAAAAGAGGAGCAAAAGAAGTCAAAAATCATGTTTGAGGAAACATTAGTAAAAGCAGTCATAACTACAAAAATGTTACAAAGAAAACTCTAAAAGTTAAAGCATTTGACCATGTGACTGAGTGACCAAGAACAGAAACCATGCCTGAGTCTTGAACTAGGAGTCCTAAAGCACATAAATCCCAGTAAGTTCTAAAAGCACTTCCAAAAATGCCCACTAGACACATTTCACCATCAAACCATGGCAAGTAATAAGGGCAAGCACCAAAATATTATAAAATAAAGAGTATATTTTTACAAAATACTCTTGAACATATTAAAGCTTTGTGGAGCACAAGAAGCAATGGGATTGCCCAAAAAACATTAAAGCATTCCCATGCAAACAAGTCCCAAAAAAGTAATCCAGAAATGTAGTTAAAGAAATCCAATATATTAAAGTAACACAAGTAAATTCACCAACACCCTAGCACATTCAAAATGAACCCCCAGGAAGTGTGGGAGACTCTCCAGTTTTGTAGGGTTGAGGACAGTTCCTAGCAGTGATTGGCAGCTAGCTCCACCTATTGGGGAACCTCCCATAAAACACATGGAATATAACAAAAGCAGGTTAAATACATGAACAAAACCAAAAATGAAGAATGATGCACATAAACAACAAAGTATAAAAAATTAACAAAAGAGGCATAAAACATGAAATTGAACTCCCACCAGGGGATGAACCCTGCTCGATACATGACAACCTAGAGCCTGGTTAAATACTAAACAATTAATGAAGAATTTAAAAACTGTAAGAATTACTGGATAGCGGTGATTGTGATTTATTGACAGTTGACATTATAGCTATTCCCATTGTCTGATGTGAGTTATGAAACTATGGAACTACATATCTTATATAAAGTAGCATTCTTCTCGACAGACACTATCTAGCTTCTCTCCCCTGAGAATTCTAACAGTACATACACTGTATAGCGATGTGTCCAAAAATGTGCAGTTTGTGGTATAGCAGGTCCGTGGCTACAACAAAATTTGGCCAGGTTTTAAATCCATAAATCCGTGTCAGTCTCCGTGGGTGCGATTGCATAGCTGCGGGGAGTTAATGAGGTAGTTGAGGTGAGTCGCACCTGCACATGCGGGTGAGATCATTCTCAATTGCTTCATTGGCTTCCTGCGGTGTGTGATTAAGGCGATGTGCCCACGGAGATGGGGGTATATATACAGGCCGGCACAGAGAGAGAGAGATAAATGATGAAAAGAACATAAAAGAGAGAAAAGATAGAACAGAAGGAGGTTAAAGAACGGAAAAGGCAGTCATAGGAGATGATCGGGCCACCTGTTTGGAGAAGGCAGCTCGAGCTAGAGCTCCGGAAGGGAGCGCATGCTGAGGCACTCTAGGGGCTGGTTCACCCACTGACTAAGCATGTTGAGTGGGTTGAGCGAGACGTAAGACCTCCCAGTGGTTCCGAGGAGCGACTATGTGAGCACAAAGGAAGACGGGAGGTGTGCCGACCTCGGGCCGGTCTAGCTCCGCAGTGTGGTGGCAGCCAAGATGGGGGTTGGCAGAAAGAAGTTCATGCTGCAGAGGCTCCACCAGCAATGCCTGTAATGGGTGAGCCGGAGAGACAGAAGGTGGTGGGCTGCGATTGGGTGAATAGAGACTGCATTTTAACCTCTATTTTAATGGAATTATTTATTATGGATTTTATCTCCGCTGTTCAATGATTTTTTTGGATGTTTTTTTTTAAACAATGCACAATAGACACTTTTTATTTTTACTTTTGTTTGGATTGTTTTTTTTAATAAAAAACAACAGAGCACATATAACAAAGACTAAATAAAATATTAATGTCTGTAAATAGAACGAGTCTTACTGTAATATTTAGCACTGAAAGGACAAATAAACAATACACTATAGCATCTATAACTGCTGTAAGACTAGAGTATCCATAAGTAATTTTGCAATTAATGGTACCTTTTAAACTCTAAAACCCCTGTACCTATAAAAAATTACTTTTTAATAATCATTTTCCTTAAAATTATACCATGTCTAAATATTCTGGCTGCTCTTATATAAGGGTATACATTAATTTAGCTAGGCACAAGTTTGAATCTTCTAAATAATTTCAGCTTAACTGGGAGCATCCAAGAGAGGGTAATATAATCATATTTGTTGTTTTTTGTTTTTGCTTTTTTGTTTTGCCTCTGTGCTTTTAACCAAATTAACCATGAAGAAAAATTTTCAGGAACTTAAACTGTCAACAAATGGAAAATTACTTCTGATCTGCTTATCAGTCTATGCACATCATTCTAGGTTTCTGTATGAACTGTATGGCCTATTCTGTTACTGCCAAACTACTCACTGGATTCAGACTCATTTGAATAAATATTCTTGCTATTGTACCTGAGGGATTTGAAATAATGGGTGACCTGTTGCCATTATAATTATACATTTCATTTTGCATTTTCAAGTGTTTATTCCTGGTATTTTAATTGATTTGAATAATTTCTTTTTTCTGTTTTCCACTCTATTATTTAAAGAGTATTGGGCGTCCAGGTTCCAACTACACCATCAGGGTTTGTGACTTCACTGTACTTGTCTTCTGAACTGATTAGTCTTCCTCAGTGCTTTGAATTTAAACATTTCATAATTGTCCTTTTGCTTCCAGGCTAAATTCAACCGAAACTATCCCCTCATAAGCCTGTCTAGGTTATGGCATATCTCAGGAACAGTTTTGAAGCTCGCAAGTAAACCATACAGTATGTTTTTTTGGTGGAGGAATGTGAGATTTATGAGGTTAACTATTGCCATG
This sequence comes from Erpetoichthys calabaricus, assembly GCF_900747795.2. NCBI lineage: Eukaryota > Metazoa > Chordata > Cladistia > Polypteriformes > Polypteridae > Erpetoichthys > Erpetoichthys calabaricus. The sequence continues at coordinate 58,925,729 of NC_041402.2, forward strand.
GGAGGCAGCCCCCTTCTTATTTTTATGACACCTTATGAGCTCACAATTTACCCCAGCCTTTATTCCCCCCAGCCTGAGTCACACTAATAACATAGCAAAGTATTTTGAATTGTTTTCTGTTTTGGTACATTGGAAACATCTACAACACATGGGACTGAGGTCAGTTTGATAGCTTCTCCACCAAATTAAATCTTAATTTATCAAAATATTTTTTTTTGTCATTATACTATTATTACTAGTTAGAAATGTGCTTGACTAAATCACCTGCAGCAATTATGATTTTATTCAAGTGGCAGAAAAATATACTCTCTACTTTCTTTCTCTTTTCTGATCCACTGTGTCTGCTTGTTTAATTGCACCTGATTCTGAAACAATTTATCCCAATTAAACTCTGTTTAGGTGTGATTATCGCCTCAGCCAGAAAGTGCCGCATGAAACATCACAAGTAAACTGAGCACACATGTGGACCACTTAAGAAGTGAAGCAGATAAGAAATACCATCACAGTTCAGACCCTGCATCTGAGCAAAACTGTTGTAGGCAACACTGAAACAACAGTAAAGTACAGTCTATACACTATATAAAATGTAACATTTTCCATATTATGAATTAATTATAATGATCAGTGCTTTTAGACATTGTCTAATTATGTGCATTTTGTCCCCTCTTACACATTCAATACTTATCCACTTTGCGTTTTGTTCCATATTTAATGTGCATGGATGTTTTAATCCAATGGGCAAGGCTACCAAGAGTTTACTCACACATTTTACCATGACAACTATGAGACAAACTACAGTGCATCCAGAAAGTATTCACAGCGCATCACTTTTTCCACCTTTTGTTATGTTACAGCCTTATTCCAAAATGGATTAAATTCATTTTTTTCCTCAGAATTCTACACACAACACCCCATAATGACAATGTGAAAAAAAGTTTACTTGAGGTTTTTGCAAATTTATTAAAAATAAAAAACCTGAGAAATCACATGTACATAAGTATTCACAGCCTTTGCTCAATACTTTGTTGATGCATCTTTGGCAGCAATTACAGCCTCAAGTCTTTTTGAATATGATGCCACAAGCTTGGCACACCTATCCTTGGCCAGTTTCACCCATTCCTCTTTGCAGCACCTCTCAAGCTCCATCAGGTTGGATGATAAGCGTTGGTGCACAGCCATTTTAAAATCTCTCCAGAGATGTTCAATCTGATTCAAGTCTGGGCTCTGGCTGGGCCACTCAAGGACATTCACAGAGTTGTCCTGAAGCCACTCCTTTGATATCTTGGCTGTGTGCTTAGGGTCGTTGTCCTGCTGAAAGATGAACCGTCGCCCCAGTCTGAGGTCAAGAGTGCTCTGTAGCAGGTTTTCATCCAGGATGTCTCTGTACATTGCTGCAGTCATCTTTCCCTTTATCCTGACTAGTCTCCCAGTCCCTGCCGCTGAAAAACATCCCCACAGCATGATGCTGCCACCACCATGCTTCACTGTGGGGATGGTATTGACCTGGTGATGAGCGATGCCTGGTTTCCTCCAAAAGTGACGCCTGGCATTCACACCAAAGAGTTCAATCTTTGTCTCATCAGACCAGAGAATTTTCTTTCTCATGGTCTGAGAGTCCTTCAGGTGCCTTTTGGCAAACTCCAGGCGGGCTGCCATGTGCCTTTCACTAAGGAGTGGCTTCTGTCTAGCCACTCTACCATACAGGCCTGATTGGTGGATTGCTGCAGAGATGGTTGTCCTTCTGGACGGTTCTCCTTTCTCCACAGAGGACCTCTGGAGCTCTGACAGAGTGACCATCGGGTTCTTGGTCACCTCCCTGACTAAGACCCTTCTCCGTCCTGGTGGTTTCGAACTTCTTCCACTTACAGATGATGGAGGCCACTGTGCTCATTGGGACCTTCAAAGCAGCAGAATTTTTTTTGTAACCTTCCCCAGATTTGTGGCTCGAGGCAATCCTGTCTCGGAGGTCTACAAACAATTCCTTTGACTTAATGCTTGGTTTGTGCTCTGACATGAACTGTCAGCTGTGGGACCTTATATAGACAGGTGTGTGCCTTTCCAAATCATGTCCAGTCAGCTGAATTTACCACAGGTGGACTCCAATTAAGCTGCAGAAACATCTCAAGGATGATCAGGGGAAACAGGATGCACCTGAGCTCAATTTCGAACTTCATGGCAAAGGCTGTGAATACTTATGTACGTGTGCTTTCTCAGTTTTTTTTATTTTTAATAAATTTGCAAAAACCTCAAGTAAACTTTTTTCACGTTGTCATTATGGGGTGTTGTGTGTAGAATTCTGAGGAAAAAAATGAAATTAATCCATTTTGGAATAAGGAGGTAACATAACACAATGTGGAAAAAGTGATGCGCTGTGAATACTTTCCGGATGCACTGTATGTTTCCATTGGATTTTATTCCTTTAAATTGAACACAAAGAGCTTTAGAAACAACAGTTAAATCAGTTTGATTAGCCACTTCAGTAACTTCTAAAGATTGTGTTTTTGAATTTTTCCCCTCCCTGAACAAAACTGATTAAATGGTGAAAACAAAATCATGAAAGAAGCATAAGAGTCATATTACATCATTGTGAAATAAAAAATAAAATCTGTATTTTGCAACATTGAGCATATTTTATAGCATTCTTGTGTTACTATTTTAAGAATGGAAATCATTCAACGCAGAACTGTACAAGATCCAGAGCGATCTCCAAGGAACAGTGGAGAAGACACTGGGACAAGTGGGCAATCTGATATATTCTTGCAGTGCAGAAAGGTTCAGGTCAAAAGAGCCAGAAAAGCAGGAAAAAATAATCCTTCCTAAGTCTTGAAGGCAACAAGAAATTGAGCACCTCATCAAAGAGAGAAGGGAAATGATGAAAGAAATCCTCAGTGGAGTTAGAAAGAGGGCATCATCCTCCTGCAGGCAGATCTACACACAGAAAGCTGGCATACCAGGCTTCTTAGAATGCTTAGAATACATGAGCATGATATGGCATCAACTTCAGTCTACAAGAAGGGAAGGAAGAGAGATACATCTCTTATTCCTTGACCTAGCCAATGCTTTGGGATCACACCTCTATTCTCTCCTCTGGACAGCCTTTGACTTCTTTCTTGTGCCAAAGACCATTAAAAAACCTGGTCAGGAACTACTTCCAAGATTTGCAATTCTGTGTTACAACCACATAACATCATGGTAATGATTGAAAGAGGGAATGATGTCAGGGTACACCATGACTCCACTAGCTTTCACTGTGGCAATGGAAGTGATCAACTGAACCTCAAAATGGGTTGTAGGAGGAGAGTGTTTGCAGTCTGGACAACAATTACCTCCCATTCATGCCTACATGGATTACATCACAACTTGATGTCAACTGTTGCATGTACAAAGTGTTTGCTGGAAATGCTGTATGTCAACATAACATGGGCAGGGATGAAGTTGAAACCCAGCAAATCCGGGAGCATATTCATTATCAGAGGAAAATTCGTGGACCACAGATTTCACATTGATGAGATGCCAATTCTAATGGTGTTGAAAATGCCAGTCAGGAGCCTAGGATTGGTGGTACAATGCAAGTATCAAAGACTCAGACCATAGTGACCAACTATCAAAGACATTGCTAGTATAGACAAGACCTCATTTCCTAGCAAGTTGAAATTGTGGTGTCTGCAGTTTGGCCTGCTTCCCTGTCTGATGTGCCCTCTAATGGTCTATGAGGTCCCCGTCTCCAAAACTGAGAGGCTAGAGAGGACAGTCAGTTCATTCATCAAGAATTGCCTAGGTCTTGCACAGTGCCTTAGCAGCATTGGCTTGTATGGATAATGTGTGCTGGTGCTGCCTGTCTCAAGCCTCATGGAGAAGTACAGATGCACCAAAATAAGGCTGAACATGACTCTGATGGAGTCTCAAGATGCGGCAATACAAGTGGCTGCTCCTAGACAGGCAACTGGAAGGAAGTGGACTCCATCAGACGGCATACACTTAGCAGTATCTGCTTTCAGGAATAGAGACATTGTGAGACAGGTGCAACAAGGAAGAGGTGGGTTTGGGTTAGGGACAAGACAACCCACATGACACAGGGCAATACAGTGATCCCTCGCTATATCGCGCTTCGCCTTTCGCGGCTTCACTCCATCGCGGATTTTATATGTAAGCATATTTAAATATATATCACGGATTTTTTGCTGGTTCGCGGATTTCTGCGGACAATGGGTCTTTTAATTTCTGGTACATGCTTCCTCAGTTGGTTTGCCCAGTTGATTTCATACAAGGGACGCTATTGGCAGATGGCTGAGAAGCTACCCAACTTACTTTTCTCTCTCTCTTGCGCTGACTTTCTCTGATCCTGACGTATGGGGATTGAGCAGGGGGGCTGTTCGCACACCTAGACCATACGGACGCTCGTCTAAAAATGCTGAAAGATTATCTTCACGTTGCTATCTTTTGTGCAGCTGCTTCCTGAAACGACATGCTGCACGGTGCTTCGCATATTTAAAAGCTCGAAGGGCACGTATTGATTTTTGACTGAAAAACAAACTCTGTCTCTCTCTCTCTCTCTCTCTCTCTCTCTCTCTGTCTCTCTCTCCCTGCTCCTGACGGAGGGGGTGTGAGCTGCCGCCTTCAACAGCTTTGTGCCGCGGTGCTTCGCATACTTAAAAGCCAAACAGTCCTATTGATTTGTTTGCTAGAGATTGTTTTCTCTATCTATGTGACATTCTGTGCTCCTGACACGCACTCCTTTGAAGAGGAAGATATGTTTGCATTCTTTTAATTGTGAGACAGAACTGTCATCTCTGTCTTGTCATGGAGCACAGTTTAAACTTTTGAAAAAGAGACAAATGTTTGTTTGCAGTGTTTGAATAACGTTCCTGTCTCTCTACAACCTCCTGTGTTTCTGCGCAAATCTGTGACCCAAGCATGACAATATAAAAATAACCATATACAGTAAACATATGGTTTCTACTTCGCGGATTTTCTTATTTCGCGGGTGGCTCTGGAACGCAACCCCCGCGATGGAGGAGGGATTACTGTATCTACACAGAGGAGAAAGCTGGTGTTTGCTGAAGTCTGGCAGCAAGAGAGAGGCAGAGAGACATGCAAGGGGAGTCTCACAGTCCAAACAGGGCCATTTGACTAGCTACGAAAACTTGGAGCATCGAAAGCTTACCTGGAAGAATCTGTGGGAAATGGAAGGAAGCCAAATCAAGCTTCATTCATCAGAGCCACCTACAATGTTTTTTCCATACCCATGAACCTCCATCATTGGGTTGGAGAAGATCCATCATGTTCACTGTAGCTGCAGGAATGTAAGGTGAGATCAAGCATGGGAAAAACGTGTGCCGAAAGAAATCTCTCAGTCCAAAAATTCGTTTTAAAAATATTTAGTGAAAATTCAAAGCAAATAATCCACAGAAGAACAAAGAAAAAAGTTGTTACACATGTAGAATAAAATGTAAAAAAAAAAGCAAAAATTATCTTCCCTAAACTTAGCTTTTCTAGTAAAACTTTAGTTGTTTCTATACTTAAAGATTCTTAACTTCTTCTTCTGTACACTTTAAACGTACGGCGCAGCACTTTCAATCAAGTGCTTTGTCTTACATGTTACTTGACACACAAAACACTCACACAAGGTATGCAAGGCTCAAAAGGCACGGTTTAAAACCATGAGTCCTCTACACCTTACACATGGTAAGGCTGATCACTAACTGAGAATAATGTTTAGTCAGAGAAGTTAGAAATAGCTAGAAAATACCAATTCTATTCAACTGATGGGGGTTATAGGAACCTCCCATAGATTATGCACTATCATTTAGTATAACATTTATTTTTCTTATGTAACTAGGAAATGGCCCTTACATTCACTCGGCCAAACCCCATCAATGTTTAAGCACATCCTCACTGGCTGCAAAACCAATGTGTCCCAAGGCCGCTATACAAGCATATGAATACAAGGGTATGCAGACATAGCAGCTGAGAGAGAACAATGTCCCTGGCATACCTAGATGCTCCTGGTAGAGGTAGGGTGTAGAGGGTTTGTAGTCATGTCGACAATCAGGCTTCTGAAGGGGAGGAGACTACAAGGGCAGGCCTTCCAACAAGCAGTCAAGTCACTTTTACAAACTGCTAAACAAAGCAGCAACTGGATTTGACTGAAAAGAAAGGATCCATTGGTCAGTTAAATTCAATAAAACCTATGGAAGGCACATGATGTCTAATGGCCTCAAATTTGGAGGTGATCATTTTCATCCCAGTAGTGCATACTCTACTGGATGCCACCCCAATCCATGTCAAACACCAAGGTCACATGACGACAACCTCAGCTACATTTAGCAAAAAGATCCAAATTGGATTCTCTCTTAGCCTTAGCAGTGGTATGATATTCTGTTTTTGAAGATCACAAGCAGGAGAGAAGACAAAATGTATCTTAATAGCAAGCATCTACAACTCTTGCTCTGTAAACATAATGACTAAAAGACATTTGGCAGGATCACTGATACCCTGTGCTCTTGTATCACCTCCCACAAGATATCACAAAGAATGTGGTTATATGCCTTTCCCAAGTGCACAATCATGTGTATACAGAATTTGCAAACTCCCACAAAATCTCTATGATTTACTCAGCTCCAGAAAGCTGATCCACATGTCCACAGCCAGGAAACTGTCTTGGTCCTCTTAGATCTGCGAGTTAGTTGCCAAAAGGAGGATCGATTCAAGTACCTCAACATATACTTTCTTCTTAAAAATAAATATGAAACCATCAACCCTGTCTTTTCATTCTTAAGGTACTATTGTCACATGTGTTAATTTAGACATGCTTATAATATACATTTCTTTCACCTTTCTTGGCCAGATTTCATCCACCCATGAAACATTGTTTCAGAAAATCCACTGCAATGATATTAGCCTCTGAAATGGAATCAGACCCACCAAAGATGTTTCCACCAGGTTTCTTAGAGTTTTCCCTTTCTCTTCTTGGCAATATCTCCAATCTAGCTCAGTGTAACCTGTGAACTTATATTTATGTATTTTTAGTAAGAACTGCATGAGCCACATCATCTCTTGCCCTTCACAAGTGTCAAATAGTTTGCAAGAATCTCTGTGATTTTGCTGTGTTTGCAAGACTCACAAACCATAAAAGAAATTTCACTCTCAAAAGAACTGGGCTTTCATACCACAAAAGCAGACCTGTCCCTGAAACTTAAATATAGACTTGCGGCCTGCAAGCACAGAAAAAAGGGGCCAGGCCTATACTTTTCAGAGAGGAGAGAGAGAGAGAAACCATATAAAACCCTTGGCCCATGTAACACAAATTGAGTTTCTTGGAAAAATAATATAGTACAATAATAGAACAGACACATTACTGAACATTAGCACATACTGAACTCCTATATGGACCCACAAGACCACGTGATGGCACCAGTGTGTACGGCACCCTGTCTGTTTGTCTCTCTCTCTCTCTCACTGTTTTCTTTGTTATTGTATTTTTACTTTTATACTGACGGGATATTCTAGCTAGTTGGTGCCTCCCGCCCTGTTGTTTCCTGCATACAAATCGTTGTTGAAGACGCAGTAACCGGGGGTGAGCGCTGTTGAGACTTAAGGCTTTTTTAGCCTCATCGACTAGTTTGTCTGGCTTTGGGAGTTATTATTTTACAACTGTTGAATGCTCATTGGACTTTGGATCGTGCTGTTTTCCCAGAGACAACAGTGGAGCCTTCCCTATATTTGTGGAGAAGGTGTGGTTGGAGCAGGACTCATAGCTGTAGGAGTTTGAACTTGTTTAATATTCGGTCACTGAAATGCGCTTCTCAGCTGGTTAGTGAACTAGCAACACTGAGGATGGAGTTAAAAAACATGCAATCATTGTTGAATAAGACTTTTATTTTAAATGACTTTTTTACTTTCTATTTATTGGATCTATATTTTGTAACTGAGACTTGGCTTTGTGTTGAAAAATTGAGCCTATTTTCTGAATTGATTCCATCAAACTCTGGATTTTTTAATACTCTCAGATTAACTGACTGAGGGGCAGGTTTAGCCACTATTTTTATGAATAATTGGTTGTGCAAGCAAGCGGCTGTTGCTGTATATTCCAGCTTTTAACTTCAGTCATGTGAACTTACTTTATACAATTTCGAGTTATGTCTGCTTGTTTACAGGCCACCTGAACCTAATAATAATTTTATTTTGGAAGTTTCCCAGTTTTTAGCAGAGATTATATCAAAATATTACTCCATTTTGATGCAGGATGATTTTAATATACATGTTTGTTGTCCCTCTAGATCATTGGTCGGTGAGGTGACTTTTTAAATCTCATTGATTCTTTTGGTCTTATTCAGTCTGTCACTACCCTAACCCATGAACATGTTCATATACGTGTCTTAGTTCTGTCATCTGGTATTCCTGTTGGTAATCTTGAAGTCATTGCAAAATGTTTTTTCTGTTCACTTTCATGTTTTATTTGATATCTCAAATAAACCACATAATACTGTTTATCACTCTTGGTGGTTAATTTCCCCAGTGCTAGTTAGTTTTCTGATGCTTTTAATGTTGCTAGTCAGGAGTGTTCCCTGTTGAACTCTTTTTTTTTCTTTTTAATTATGTGTTGATTTGATTTCACAATTTAATTCTTCCTACTTAGCTATTCTGGATACTGTCGTGCCATTAAAAATCAGGTGTACTTGGACTACATCACATCCATGTTTAAATGACTCAACTCAGGCTGTTAGGCGTGAAGGCAGAAGAGCAGAACGGATATGGATAAAAGATAAATTTAAGGTGTCTTATGAGATTATGAAAGACTCACTCAGTACATATCAGGAAGTGGTAAAGGTGGCATGTCTGTCTATTATAAAAAAAAAATCTTGGAAGAGAGACTAGGGATACGAGACATGACCTTCTCGGAGGACAATTTGACGTCCCGTGAGAGACACTTTAACGTCATGCAAGACAAGGCAGTGAGACAACATTTAAAACAAGTTCACAGACATCTAACCTAGCAGTTGCTAGGAATGCTTTTGGCAGACACGCTTCATGTGCTCCCAGCTCTTGAAACAATGACGAGTGACAAGCAGAACACGCAGCTCGCCAGAAGTAGCAAGCCAGCAGATGATCCGACTGCTTTTTCTTAGCATGTGTTCAGTTAACCCCTGCCCTCCCCCTTCACAACGCGAGCAGCAGAGACGCAAAGTGGCAAAAGGACAGCTGTTGTACAGGCTTTTAAATGATTGATGCGCAGCGTAACAAGCAGAATATGCACCTTGCCAGCAGCAGCAAGCCAGCAAATGACCCGACAGCTTCTCCTTAGCTTGCGTTAAGCTCCCCCCACCTCTTCACAACGCGAGTGGCAGAGACGCGAAGTGGCAAAAGGACAGCTGCTCTACAGGCTTTTAAATTGTTTTTACAAAAGTTTTAAAGTAAAAGTGAAAATAATGCATATGTAACAATTCCCATGAAAATAATCTCTTTAAATTGTATATCTGGTAAACCAAACCCAGGGGTGGGCGAGCGAAGCGAGCAGGGGGTGGATCCCCCTAGTAATCTATATTTTTCTAATGTTATTGCTAATAATTGTCAAATACCAAATGTATTGTTTAAAATGATTAACAGTACTCTTAATCCTTTTTCCGTGTATTGCTACCCAGTGGCTTCTTCTGAAGTTTGTGATGAATATTTGAACTTTTTTGTGGGAACAGTTAAGGCAGTTAAACCCCAGATGTTATCAATTATTAGTAATCCATCTTCCTATCCTGTGTCCTTGACTGTTTATAACCAATTTCAACCTGTGAACTTGATCTCCTTAGGTAAACTGATTAACCAATTAAAAACTTTTTTTCCACTACTCATACATTACCTCCATTTTCTCTTAAAGAGATTTTTAATGTGGTAGGGGGTTTAGATTTTAGAAATTATAAATAATAGCCTTTTATCTGGGATTGTTCTTCATTTTTTAAATGTGTGGTTGTTAAACCACTTTTAAAAAAGCCCAATTTGGACCCTACTGTTTTGTCACGTTACACACAAATTTCAAAACTTCTGTTTCTTTCCAAGGTCACAGAGAAAGCTGTTTGTCAGCAGCTCTAAGGGTACCTTGATGCAAATGGCATTGGTTAAGTTTTACAGTCTGGCTATAATGTTCATCATAGCACTGAAACAGCACTTTTAAACGTTTTAAATGACATTCACCTTATAACCGATACAGGCCAATCTGCACTTTTACTTTGGCTTTTGCTTGACCCCTCTGAGGCATTTGATACAGTAGATCATCAAATTCTTATTTCTCGTTTAGAACAGTACTTTGGGATCAGGGGTGCGCTTGATTGGTTTAAATCTTATCTGTCTGGTAGAACATTATCTGTGATTGTAGGTGAGTGTGCTGTAGTTCTGTTCCTCTTACCTGTGAGTACCGCAAGGGTATATCCTTGGACCAGTTCTTTTCAATGTTTACAGTATTACCACTGGGTTGTATTTTTAGGAAGCATAATATTTAATTTCATCTGTTTGCTGATGATTCACAGATTTACCTGTCTTTCAAGCAGTGGGCTGACCAACCACTTCAGTCACTTATGAACTATTTGGATGATGTTAAAGCTTGGCTAGCTTTAAATTCTCTCACATTGAATGAAGATAAGACTAATATTGTTGTCTTTCAACCTCTGAATGTTCTTAACAATATTGATACAATGCTTGGTTCTGTTTCGGTCTACAGTAGAAATTTTAAAAGAAACCTAGGTGTTTTAATGAACGAGTGTTTTAATTTTGAGAAGCAAGTAAATGCAATCATTTCTATGAGTTTTTATCAGCTGCGATCTTTGTCTAAATTCTTTTTATCCCACAGTAATTTGGAAAAGGTCATTCATGCTTTTATATCCTCAAGACTCAATTACTGTAATACCTTATATTATGGAATTGGTCAGAAAGCCCTTTCTCAACTTCAGCTCATGCAGAATGCTGGTGCTGATTTTCTCACTGGTATTCACAAACATGTGCACATTTCGTCAGTATTGGCTACCCTACACTGGCTTCCCCTTTGATGTCGTATTTATTATAAAATTTTAATGTTAGTTTATAAAGCTCTTAATGGATGTGCTCCTACCTACATGGTTAATCTTTTAGTACCCTATACTCCCACCCATACCTTTACAGCCGACCAGCTCTTGCTTGCCACACCGTCCAATAGGTTAAAGCTAAACAGTAATCAATCTTTCGCCAGTGTTGCTCCGAAATTATGGAACAGCTTACCTCTTAGCATAAGAACATCACCATCTCTGACTGTGTTTAAGAGTTGGCTAAAAACTCATTTTTATTCAATGGCATTTGTGAGTTAGTTCTGTTATGTTTATTGTTGTTATTCTTTTGCACAGCACTTTGGCTCAATGGCAGTTGTGTTAAAATGTGCTATATACAGTAAGCAAATTGATATTGACAGACAAGGAAGCACTACAGTAGTTTGAAATGAGTTAGAAAATGTATGCATAGCATTCAGGTCCATTCAAAGACCAAGTTAACCGATACGAAAGTTTATGTATTTCACATCTTGGCCGAAGTGTGTTAGTGATATTTTCAGCTTTCATTTTTGACATTTTTGAAACTGTACCCAATAGAGTAGTACCCAATAATTATCAAAAGAAAAGTAGTTGTTAATGCAAAATGCTAACATAAAATCAGTATCATTATTACCCAGTGAAAGGAGAAAAGCAATACAGAGGCATTCCCAGACTTGCTGAGAAATATGATCTTTCCAGCATGTCCTGGGTCTGACCCAAAGTCTCCTGCCAGTTGGACATGCCCAAAACACCACGTCTGGGAGGCATCCAGGAGGTATCCTAATCAGATGCCAAAATCACCTCAGTTGAGTTCTTTTGATGTTGAGGAACAAGGTCCTGAGATACTTAAACTCTTCCCCTTTGGGCAGCACCTCATCCCCAACCCAAAAAAGGTACCCCATCCTTTACAACTGAGAACTTTGACCTCATATTTGGAGGTGCTGATCCTCATCCTGGCCACTTCACACTTGGATGCAAACTGACCAAGTGCATATCTAAGATCACAACCCAATGAAGCCAGCAAGACCACATCATCCACAAAAAGCAGAGATGCAGTCCTGAAGACAACAAACTGGACACCATCAACTCCTTGGCCGCACCTGCATTTTCTGTATTTTTATGGATCACTTACTTAAAGCTAACTGGACAAGGGTGTTGCTGCATTAGCTTCTTGTGCTTGCACACCCTTCCTGGTGTCTTGACTCACTTGTATTGGACATCCAGGTGGCTGTCAGTGCTTTTCAATGAGGAAATTTTCCCCTGCTTCTCAATAGGAGCTTTTGAAACATCATACAACATGCTCTATTTAAGATAGTTCAACAAAAATTATTCTTTGAAGAAAAAGTGTGCCAAACCTTCAAAAAGATGAGTCCATGGGGGACTGAATTGCTGCATGCTGACAGACAGACATGGCTATCACAGTAGGTGCTTAGCATATCATATGCAAATGCACCTAAATAAAATGTGCTGCATAATTTTTTAATAATGTATTTTTTTTCTTGTCACATACTAGACGTGCTGACATAAAACTAGTCAATACATAGTTTTCCATCCTCCCTTTAAAAATTATTTTTCTCATCCCCTTTATTAAAGCTATGCCATAAATATTTTGATATGATAATGCTTATTATAGTTACATTTTATGCACTGTAAACTTTGTTTTCACATTAAGTTGGCATTTTTTAATTTTAAAAGTTTGTATGATTTTTTTAATAAACTAGACTGTATACTTTTCACAGTATATGCCGGAACATATTTTATTGTATTTTTCATAGATATAGCTGAAATCTTTGTTGTAGTTGACACTTCACTGAATGGAGAGGCAGTAATGTGTTACAACTGTAAATAAAATAACAGGATAATTAAATGAACATGTTATTTTTTTAGTTATTGTTTCAGTTTCTCTTTTTTTTTCAATATTTCTATGGATGATCATATTGCAAAGTATGAGCAGCTTTTCTAAAAATGATTAACATTCTCTTGGTTTGAAAAGAAAGGAAGGCAAACAAATTACTATGTAAAATATTTTAACAACAATGATATATTAGACTTCACCAAATGTTAAATGAGACAAGATCCAGTGTGCAATTTGTGCAACATTTTATGCCATTTTTTAAAGTTTGTTCTGTGCTTGACATTTTGCTTGTCCGGGTAAAATGATTTCTGTGTAAAGCCTCTCACTAAATTTGATCTGCCCCTGCTTATGCAAGATCATTTTTAACAATATACTGTATATTGATATCAGCAGAGTTTTGTCTTTTCAATTTTGACATGCCTACATTGTGCACTGGTTACTGCTACCATAGCTTTACTGTGCGTCTAAAACACAATCAAAAGAAATTATACTAAAGTGCTGGTATGACAGTTCTTTATTTAAATGCAGCCAGACAGCAGATTTTTACCTATTTTGAAAATATACCTGTGGTAACCAAATATATACAGTATAATGAATAAATAATTCTGCACTTTTTCATTTGAAGTGTTTCAGCTTTTTGTAACATGTACAATATGCAACATAAAGTATATACTAATTGTGGAGTATTATGCCTGTAGTTTTTCTTACAGTCAGTCCATCCAAATTAACTTGCCACTCTCTGGAGGTTAACCATAAGTCTGCTTTGGTCCTTTGGTTCTGGTGAGATTGGCATTTTCAATATGCATATTGCAGTACATGATTATATATACTTCTATTTAAAACAGAAGAAACAAATTGCACACTCAGGATAATACTCCTCACTTGTTATTGTACTGATGAGATTGGACCTATATATAGAGTGTTTATGTGTATATATATATATATATATATATATAAAATATGGGAGAGAGTTTTTGATCCTCTCTCCTCATGGCCATGTTCTTTTGTGGAAAGATATGTTAGGATTCCATTTTAATCAAACAAATCAATATCACTACTATTGTTGATTTGACTAAGTGTAGTTATGTTTGTGCTTGTATATTAATAATTATGCACTTTTCTGTGACACTGTTATTTGTATTTATGGGTAGCCAGCCTTATGTTGTCCTCATTGATGAATGCTATAAACGAATACATTGAAGTGACTGTGATAACACAACATCATTATCTTAAGAATCACTGTTTGAGAATTATTTACTGGGTAACATTTTGTTTACATTATCCTGTCCACATTTATATTTATCATCAAAACAAATTCTACATACATTATACAATTATTTACATCTTCTACAGAAAATGGATAGATATCAGAGGATTCAAAAAGAAAAGGCATTTGGTAGTCTTAGTAGCCTCGTTTGTACTAGAATATTAGTGAGATCATTTTGTGAAGGTAGATTAAAGAATTTTGAGACTATACCTGTTATTTTGCATCTAAAGATTATTTATTGTTTCAGAAACTTTTCCCTTTGAAAATACTCTCCTTCACACTCTATATATTCCTGTACCACTCCAAAAACTTCATGAAAATCTGGAGCATCAAGATATTGTCTCCAAGGCAGCAACTACAGTATATCTTTCCACTCCCCCTCGTCATCAAATGAAAATTGTCTTTCTTCTTCTTTGTGTATCTGTTTGATTTGCTTGATTTAATATTTAAGAATTTTGACTTCTTTTCTCTGAATTTTACACAAAATTAAGTTGTTCACCTTTGTCAAGCAGTTGCAGAACATAAAAAGTATCTCTACTCTGGTTTCTTTCCAGAGTACAGATTAAACTATTTTGTGTGACACCCTAACAACTTTTAACAGAAAAGGCCCTCCTTGACTTTGACTCCCACTCCATCATGCAGCTACAGCACATGAAGGATGTTCATGGTTCATTTGGTCTCACGGTTGTTATTGTATGCACTTATTACTTTTAGTGTTACTGCTATTAGTATTACGAATGTTAGTTTTATTATTACTGTGTTTTGACATTTTAAGATACAAAACACATTATATACTGACTAAATGAACTGTGCTGTTGTAGGAATTAACTTAATTACAATCTCTAATTTTATTTTCCTTTATTGTACATTTTTTACAGCATATACCTGTATGCATGTTGTTGGGCTGATTTAATTTTTATTTGAAACAAAGTAAATTCTAAAATAAATTTAAGCAGTTTAATCAACTATTAGGTAAAATACAAAACAGCAACCCCTACCGATGCACTTTCCTTTACCCATCTTGACTAAAAACTATGTCCCATTATTTATGGGATTGAAGACAGTAGAAAGTAAAGAATGGTGGAGGACGGATCCAGTCCCATCAGAGGGATGGGTAGGAGCTCAAAGATGAAACCAAATGTAGGTTTTTAATTAGATGCTATAGATAAATAAAGCCATGTGTCATGTACATAGCTGTAATTCAAAGTAATCTGACCTAATAGGAGCATGTAGATTAAAAATAAAAAAGGACACAGAATAGATCCGTGTGGTGTTCTGTATACAGATTTATGTACCTCTGACATGCAATTACTACAACTTACTGGTACTAAGAATTTTCTATCTGTTATGTAAGACTGAAATCAGTTTAAGTCATTACCAGAGAGACCCAACCAAATATTAAGGTGAGTAATGGGAATATACTGTGGTCTATGGTGTCAAATGCAGCTCTTAAGTCCAAGAGAACAAGAACAGATATGCTGTTGGAGAGAACATTAACCTGCAAATCATTACCTACTTTAACCAGCTCTGTTTCTGTGCTGTGATTTGATCTAAAACCTGACTGAAACTAACCAATAGCAGAGTTTTTACTCAAGTAATCGTTTAACTGCTCAGGCCAAAGTGTGTGTGAATATTAATTTATTTATCTATTTATTTATGTATGTATTTATTTATTTATTTAAAGAGCTTCTGTAATAATCCAAATTTCCCCCAGGGGACAAATAAAGTACTATCTATCTGTCTAACTTTTGCAAAGCTCCTGTTCTAGAATTTTACTTTCAAAAGCATAGTGAGAGGTCTAAAATTGTCAAAGCCAAAAAAAAACATCAAGATTATTTTAGTAAACTAGTGGTTCAACTACTGCAGTCTTTAAAGATTCTGGTAAAACACCAGTATCTAATGAACAGGTAACAATTGCTAATATACATTCAATTAGCTCATCAGAAACTTTGAGAAATCCTATTGGGATTGGGTTAGGTTAGAGGCACCGGTGGATTATTGTAAATTGAGTAATTATTCTACAAAGTTCTGGTTTTAAAAAAGATGATCAATAGTTTAAAAATATACTCTCAAAGTTTTTACATTTTAATTTATAATTTTAGAAAAGTAGGACTGTCTCTTAATTCAAACTTGTGTTATACTTTAATGAGCCTTCATTATTTCATAATGAAGTGTTAGTTTGGCTTCTTTTTAGTAAAATAATGTCTTTTAACAACACACATGTATATAGCTCTAGACACTAATATTTTTACATAATGAAAAAAATGAAAAAATGCATAACTTTCTTTCTGAAGGAATTTCCGACCCTAGGGGTCACTGTATTGTCGTAAATGGTAAATTAAATGCAAATAAATTAATTTAGGAAAGGTCTATGCACCCCAAATGCAAATGAGGCTAAATTTATATCTAATTAATTTTTCTAACCTTCTTCCATTATGTACTGCAGGCGGTAGGGGATGAATCCATCATTGATGTACTGAGAAGTATTTTTTTCTTTTTGCTTGTTTGTGCTGTCTTATATCAGACTCTCTGTAGCAGTGCTAATGTTTATGTTACACTGTCTGTGGTAATACTGAAGCAGTTAATTTTATTGGAATCCGCTTAACAAAATGCATTCATTTCATATTCTAATGGATGGTGTACCACATATGTTGGAACTGCTGCAGAGTTTATGTTATACCAAATATGCATTTGGGATCATTTTGGTTTTAATTAAACAACTGTCACCAGCAAGGAATTGTGGATGGTGAGGTGACACTCCCATTCTCTCTTTAGCTAACTTCCCTGACATGGCAATGGTTAGACATGAACCCAGAACTTTGATATCAAATCAGTGTTTTTTACATGAAGAAGATCTCTTTCAGTCGAATTTGATCTTGCCACTTAGCTAGTCTGTCATTCCAGTACAGTGGCTCTATCTCTCAGCCTGGCTGTGCTGCTCTTCCTGATTGATCTTGAACAAGCGGCAATTGTCATGAGCATGAAATTTTCCTAGGGCAACACTTCCACCCTCCCTCTCTCATCCTCCCTGTGACGACATTGGTGGGAGATGAACACAGGACTCTAGGATTGAAAGTTATAACTTCTAACACTCAGCTAATGGAGAATTACATCTCCAGATATATTGCTCTTTGCTTATGATATTGTGTCTCTCAGCCGCACTGTGGGTGCCACCAATTGCAGTAACAGTGATGGAAAAACTTTATATGAAACATGCATTTTGAAAGCATTGTCATATTAAAATACTTCTGCATACTAAAACCTAGGACTGTATTTCTATATCTAGCTGACAGTAAAGCTTGAAGGATGGTTTATACTGATCTTAAAAGTCTACAAACTAATGTAATCAAAGAGAAAGCAGAGACCTAAGAAACTTTAGCTGAAATTGCCTGTCACAGTTGGGTGCATTTTTCACAAGTTCCTTTTGTTAACTCTGTAAAAATTTATCTCCATGTGAGCGTCAGCAGAACTCAGAGAGCAAAAAAAAAAAAAAAAAAAGAACACGTAATGGGATTTGAAGCATCTCTGGATTTTTCTCCAATTATTCTAAAACATTTTACTTTTGATTTAAACAGGTTAAAAAGCAGTAAGAAGCATAAATAAAACTTTTGGTCTCTTTGGGGCAGCATGGTTTTGTATGTCTTAAGTTACAGATATGTGAACCACATCTTGTCATGAACACAGCATGCTTCATAAAGAGCATGAATTTAAAAAGCAATTATATTCTCACTCTAAAGTAAGAAGTTCTGGGGAAGTGGCACTAACTGCCATTTATGGATGGATGGAAAGTATTAAGCTGAACTGATATTTTTTTAGAATTGAGATCATGTTGTGAAAACAGTTGGATATGGTATCCTTACAATAATGCACCTTGAATCTTATTTTCTGAATGCCCAGTAACTCGGTTGAATAAAGTCATAGATTATAATTATTAAACAGCTTTTCAAACTTGTCATTATTATTAATATCTGCTTATCTTTCACATGATATTGAAATTCAGGGAACACAATTCAGCTCTGGTCTGTGTTAAAGAGATTTAAACACTGTCCTTCCCATTTTATATCCACTACACAATCAACTTTGTAACTCGTTGCCATGCCAATAATGCACAAATCCAAGGTTTGACTTTCCATGTGTACAATTTAAAAGATTTATTAATGCAGAAATGCACTTTAGTTTTACTATGAATTTAATTTACAAGTAAGTTACCTTTACAAAAGTATCAAACTAAACTACTTGTTATTATTGTTTTAATAATATTGTATATAAATTTTTATAATGATAATCTGTGGACCTTTAGACTTATGTCAAGGTAACTGAGGCACACTCATTTTAACAAACAGAACAGTACAATTTATCAGTAAATACAAAGATTATATATAAGAGGATACAGACACACTAGACACATAAATGTGTCACATGTAGGCTTGTTGTTTACTGGTTATTATTTGTTCTACTTTATCTTTGCACAGGTAAATAGTTTTACAATACCAAGTCTTTATGGATGATGTCCAATGTTGTGTGGAGTTCTTGTTTTGTTGTTGCTTCGGGTTCAAGTGGAAGATTCATGTGTTGGAGTGTACTGTTTATCTTTGCTGCATGATCCTTGTTAGTGCTGTGCTGCTGCTGCTTCCTCAGCTTGCCTTCTGCTGTCTTTTGCCACTTCATAGGGGATATCATTACTCATTCTGGCTCAAGGCTTTAGACACTGAAGTTCCATTCTTGAAGTAATGGCTGCTTGTATGCAAACAGGGATCATCAGTGCTTAGCTTGACAGACTGGATCTCAGCTCTCAGGCACACAAAGAGTAGAGTATGTCGGGTTTGGCTCTCCAAGCAAAAGTGCCTCATAGATTTTAGAATCAGTGATCAGGATTTAGATTTTTTCAGTCATTTTGAAGAGTTCTCCCTCCCCGAGAGACTCCCAGAGAGGGCGCCCAGAGAGAATCCCCTAGGAATTCAATAATTGTACTTTTTCTTCTCTCTTTGCTTCTTCCCACTACTTTGAGAGATGGGGTGCATGTTGTTTTAGAGGAAGGATGAACCTTCTCCTGATTGGATTAAAGTCACTTCCAGTTACAAAATTAGTGTCTTTACTGGTTGGCTTCGTCTAATCATCTAGTTGTCATATCTTGAGTTATGGGTGTTAGTTCTTGCTTGAGTCCATTTCTCGCCTGCTGACTGAAGAAGTCTGCAGTGGGGCCTCTGGAGATTTATTAGTGGAACTCTGATTTACACCTTTGTTTTTAGATGAATTCCAGACAGATCTTGGTACAAGCTGGAGTTAAGTCACTTAGTTTAGCATGCAAGTGGGGGTTTTGTGCAGCTGGATGCCTTGCATCCCTGTTAAATCTACTTACTTAACAGACTTGATGTGCCACGAAAGCCTAGCAGAATGGGCAATGCCCACTTTGTCCTACATTAGTTTTGTGATGTATATTGTGGCACATTTTGGCAAAGGATGTCTAGGGTTGTTTCCTGCCTCACATCTGTCTATATCTAGATTTTTCTCCAGACACAGAGCCACTGGCTCAAGTTGTGTTGTTTACTTGTACTGGGTGGCAATTGGTCTATTGCAGGAATAAAGTATAAAGTTTGAAAGGCATGTACTGTATCTTGCTGCTCCACTTTGTCTTCAGGCACCCACTGTGTTATATCTGGGCTCGAAATAAAATATTTAAAAGTCTTCCATGTTTCCAGCCAACAGCTGTAATCAGAAACATAGATGCAAACACAATTTGTTTATAAAAAAAAATGCATACCGACTCAAAAAGTGCTGAACAGCAGTGGCATATATACTTTTCACTAAGGGGCTAAGCACCTAGGAATATTTATCCATGGATATGTGTATGGTTTAGATTAGAACTATACTCACACTGCTAAAAATAAGTTATATCCCTAGAGCACTGTTACATGAAAGTCACTTACAATTCAAGCAATGCCTTGTATGCAGCACTGTATCAGTTGCCTTTGTTTATATTAAAGAGAAATAGAGTTAGACCAAGAGAAAAACGCTTACAGTATATGAACATATATGAAACATCCACATTCATACAGTTTGAACATGCATTTACTTTTCCCACTCTCTTGATGTTATTCTATTTTCAAGATCCTCTGTGTGTCTCTGTGGAAAACATATAAAATATCACCAAGGCAGAATTTCTCAGAAGACAGACACTAACTCAGTGTGTGATTGCTTAATCTTGAATAGCCGTAACACCACAGTGCATTGTGATTTTTCTCCCTGCAGTTCTAAACAGAAACACAACAATGACCTTCTAACCCTGTGACATGTTGTGAAGTGACAAGTCATGCGAGGAATGAAACCTGCTTAAGACTTATAAACAGTGTGCAAGGTGTGTGTGCAAGGCTTCCTTTTCACAAAGATCATTAGGAATTCTGGTTGTGACAATGAGTAAATGTTTGTCCTACAAAATGTTTTTATATGAGTTTTGTATACTACCATTGGTGTTAATTCATGGATAAGGTTAGTATTTTTCAAGTCAAAATTATTTCTTCACAATCAATGTGTATATTAATTTTCCACATAAAATTGTGTACTGAAGAGTCTGTTCTTCTACTTTGCAATAGGGCTGAAGTGTACCAGGGTCCATAGGTGAATTAAAAAGCCTTTAAACATACTGAATGTTTCCATTTTTCAAGCAAAAACATTCTTTTTTTTAACATTTTATTAATTTTATTAGAATAAAGCAACAATCCTTACAAGCAAGTGAAGTTGAACAAAACTAGGTTCAAAACTAATCAACCCACACCCATGAGAAAGAGAGCCAGGCCAGCAGAGCAAAACTTTAACAATAGTAAAAATATGTAAATAAATAAATGAATAAAGATAAATAGAATAAAAAACAATGGAGAAAATCTGCTTCCTCAATTTAAGCGCTTATTCTAAAATGTTATTGATTAGATGCTGCCAAGTTTTGAAAAAAGTTCTAAGTGAGAATTTGATTTTTTCCAATTTTAGATAATATATAACATCAATTACCCACTGACTTAAAAGAGGTGAATTAGCATTCTTCCAGTTGAGCAAGATAAGTCTACGTGCCAATAGTGAAGTAAAGGCAATTGCAATTTGTTTGTCCTCCACTTTAAGCCCATCTGGAAGTACCTCAAACACAGCTGTTAGTGGATTAGGAGGGATTGTGACACCAAGGCCGTCTGAAAGACATTTAACACTAGAATTGCCAGAGCCTACGAGAAACCTCATAAATCCGGCCCACCTTAAATCCTTTCTCACCTTTCCCTCAGCGTCTTTTGTCCTGTAAATGTGTCAATAAGCAGCAAGCAGCCTGGTATCCCATCCCCCCACCCACCACCACAGTTCAATTCGCAAAGAAGTTTCTCTAGTGCTCAGTGTTTATCTTCGAGAGAAGTGCTGGAGCTTTATAGGGTAAAAAAGTACATTGTCATTTGGAATACATACATTTCATGTGTGTTCAGTGTCATCAACAATCTGTGTAAAAACGTCATTAACACAGAAACGTTTTTCATGTATTAGTAATAATTGACAAAATGTAGACATGAAATGTATAATGTGTGAAGCCTGAAATGCAGATATGAAATAAACACTTTCACAAAAGGTACAAATATAACGAAACAAGTGCACTTTTATTCAAGAATTTAAACGAAGAAAAAAGAAAGCAGGTTACGGTAGGCGGTTGATACGACAGCTTGCATGGTGCACTGCTAAGAACTGCTGCTTTCCAATCAAGAGGTTGCGTTTTTGATATCAACTGCTTCCCATATTTAACATTTTGAGTAGTGAGCTGCTCTTATTGTTAATATCATACAATAAAAACATATATTTAATTTGCGTCTTTAAATTTGTAGTACTTGTCAAAGTTAGCGTTTTTTTTTTTCAGCTTTATTCTCTCACTCACGTTCAAGTTTCCACACCCACCCGATCTGATGCTGTTTTCAGATAAAGATGTGGTATAACTTGTTTTGTTATACCCCCATTTTATTTGGAAACCGTGTCAGATCTTGTGCGCGAATGAGACTGGGACTGGGAAAACTGTGGACATGGATGTGAGTGGTGTGCGTGACTAAGAATGACTATGGATGTGAATTTTTTTTTATTCAGTTTTATTCGTCAGTGTTCCTGTTCACGCTGAATTAGTATGCACCTTCTGATCCATGATGTCACTGACAAAAAAAAGAGAGACTTAGGTATATATGACATTTGGAATAATTCATTTTATGACCTGTATTGTACATTTCGGAAAACATTGTTGCACTAATGCAACATTATGTTCATTTGCATACCATCATGCTGTTGAAGTCAGTGACCGCATTTGTTTTTTTTGTTTTTTTTCCGATCTTGGCCAGTGTCCACATGCTGCTGCATGTTGGTATTTCTTTTGAACTCCAGGAGATGCAGAGGACAGAATAGTACAGGGAGTCAGTTCCACGCTACTGTATATACAATCATCAGATTCAAATGTTAACAGTTCCCACTCAAGGACTGTCCTTCCTACATTTACAACATGTGACTTTCAGGTGTAAAGCCTGAAGTCCAAATAGCAAATAAATACTTTCACAAAAGGCACAAGTATAACAAAACAAGTACACTTTTATTCAAGAATATAGCCGAAGGAAAAAAGAAAGCAGGTTATGGTAGGCGGTTAATACGTCAGCTTGCGTAGTGCAATGCTAAGAACTGTTAACTCCCAATCAAGAGCTTCTGGGTTCGATGCTGGCAGCTTCTCAAGTTTTGAGTAGAGAGCTGCTCTTATTGTTAATATTATACAATAAAAACATACATTTGATTTGCGTCTGTAACAGCCGTTGTACATTTATAGGACTTGTCAAAGTCCGCGTTTTTTTTTTTTTCAATTTTATTCTCTCACTCACGTTCATGCTCCCACAACACCTCCCTGCCCCCCCAAACCCCCAATCTGACGCTGTTTTCAGATAAAGATGTGTACTTGACTGGGATTTAATCCCAAATATTTTCCAGACATTAAAAACTGTATACATTTGGCGTTGATTTGTTTCGAACCTTTTTCTTTTTCTTTTTTTTCTTTTTCTTTTTGTAAAACTTGAGTTATGTGTATGGAGTGTTATTTGATTGTAATAAATTTAATAAAATAAAAAAAAAAAACTGCATACGTTAGAGAGGGTGGAAAAAGGTGGTTCTCGTGCAGGGGTGCCACAGATGAAAGTTTCTTTGTCTTAACATACTTCCTAATTGGTTCTATATACTGATTGAATGAAGCACAATTGGGTTGTTAGTATATTGCTGATGACTTGTACTTAGTGTTGTACAAAGTAGAAGTACTGCAGGATTTTATTTCTATTGCAAACCAAGCCCAGGTATGTTCATCTGTCTGTGCCAATGTCCAAGTTTTTATAGCTTGTATATTTGTATCCCAGTAATAAAATTGAAAGTTAGGTAGAGCCATGCCACCTTCTGCCTTTGGTCTTTGTAGGGTCACCCTTTGGATATGTGGATGTTTTGAATTCCAAATAAATGAGGTTATGATTGAATCTAATTTCTTAAAAAATGATCTATTGATGTATATTGGAATATTTTGAAATAGAAAAAGAAGCTAAGGAAGGATATTCATCCTGACAATATTAATTCTTGTAGCTAAAGTGAGATGGAAGGTAAACCATGTATGCAAGTCTTGCTTAATTTTTTCCATACAGACAGGAAACTTTTGTTGATAAAGAGCTTTATGTTAATTTGTGATGTTTACCCCGAGGTATTTAAACTGATCTGCGATGATAAAAGGGAAGGTGTCCAATCTAATATTGTGTGTTTGAGAATTCACACATTTGTTCAATTTAATTCTGAAACCAGAAATCTTTTGAAATTCTGTTAGTGCTGATAGGATTGCAGGCACAGGTATTTTGTAGATCGGATATATACAGTGCCAAATCATCTGCATATAGAGAAATTTTCTGTACAAGTCCTTCTCTGATAATCCACTTTATCTCATAAGCATTTTGACAGTGAGCTGCCAGTGGCAAAATGACGATTGCAAAAAGCAGTGGTAACGAGGGACATCCTTGTCTAGTACCATGTTCAAGTTTGAAGTAGTCTGAATTATTGTTGTTAATACAAACTGAAGCTTCTGAACTGGTACACAGTAGTTTGATCCATGCACAAATGTTCAGACCAAACCCAAATTTCTCTAATATGGTAAAAAGGAAGTTCCATTCAACCATATCAAATGCTTTTTCTGCATCCAACAATAATATCATCTCCGGGGTGTTAGACTTTGTGGGTGAATATATTACATTAAACAGGTGTCGAAGATTGGAAGCTAAGTGTCTGCCTTTAATAAATATAGTTTGATCTTGTAATATTACCGAAGGAAGAACTTTCTCCATCCTTCTAGCTAGGACTTTGGAGAGTATCTTAACATCAATATTCAAAAGTGAGATTGGTTTGTATGATGCACATTGTAATAAGTCTTTATTTTGCTTAAGAAAGACGATAATTAAGGCCTGGCGAAATGTTTGAGGTACAATTTTATTGTCCCTAGCTTTTCTAAATGTTGCTAATAAAATGTTAGCTATCTTAATTGAGAATTTTGTATAAAATTTGGCAGGGTACCCATCAGGGCCTGCTGCTTTCCCACTCTGAAGTGAGTTTATAGCATCTAGTAATTCTGATAGTGCCAGAGGTTTATCCAATTCCTCTGGACTGAGAGTATCTAGTTGTGGTATCTGTAATGCATCCAGAAATACATTACAGTAGGTTGTGTCTTCTTTAAACTGAGCAGAATATACAGACTTGTAATAGTCTCTAAATTTGTGCATTATATTTGTATAGTCAATGATTTTATCTCCGTCTGTGTTGGTAATTGCTGGGAGTGCACTGCAAACTTCCTGCTTGTGGATTTGTTGAGCTAAAATCATATTAGCTTTCTCTCCATGTTTGTAGTAATGTCTTGATTTAAAAATTAGTTGTTCTGTTTCTTTAGTTGTCAAGAGGTTGAGTTCTGAATGCAGAGCCTGTCTTTTTCTATGAAGTGCTTCATTTGGACACCTGACATGTTCTTGATCTGTTCTGGTAATTTCACTGATTAGCTCTGATACCTTCTTGGTTTCCAATTTATTTTTCTGGGTAAGGTATGAGATAATCTGCCCTGTTAAGAAAGCCTTTAGAGTTTCCCAGAGTATTCCTGCAGAAACCTCCGAGGATGTATTTGCTTGGATATACAGTATATTCTATACAGTTCTCGTCTGCTAATAAAAGGGGGTTTAGACGCTTTTTGTGAGATGAGTATGTGGGGCATAGTGATTTTAGCTCCATGCTCAAAGGGGTGTGGTCAGATATAACAATAGTGTTGTATTTACAAGATTTAATTGCAGGCAAGAAATTATTATCTATAAAAAAATAATCAATTCTTGAGTAGCAATGATGTACTAGTGGGTAGAAGGAATATGCTCTTCAGTTTGGGTTTAGAAATCTCCAGAGGTCTGATAAGTTGTGATCAGTTACAAACTGTAATTGTTTTTCGCAGTGTTAGATGTCATCACCCCTGTGGCAGGAGACCTATCTAGGTATCGGATTTAAAACACAATTAAAGTCCCCAGCCATTATAATTTTATGAGTGTTCACATTGGGAATGAATGCACATATATTTTGGATGAAGTCCCTATCATCCACATTGGGTGCATATATATTTATCAAAATCACTTTAAAGTTAAATAGATTACCCATGACAATCACATATCTCTCAGGATCAGATACTACATGTCACTACAAATGAGACTGTTCTATGTATAAGAATTCCCACACCTCAAGTTTTCTTTTTAACTCTTGTTATCCTTCTGCTGTGAAACATTCTGACCTGTCATTGTTTACACATGTCTTAAACAACTATTATCATACACTGATAATTTCTGTATTATTTATATCTATTATTTATTTATTATATTATATTATATTACATATCTTACACATCAATATTGCTGCTACTTCTTTGTCTTGTCTTTGCACACTGTCTTGTCTTGTTTGTGTTTTAATTTTAAATTTAAATTTTAATTCTATTTTTAATTTATTATTTGCACGTCATGTTGTTACACTGTGGACCCTGAGCTTCGCAATTTCGTCTATCTGTATACTTGTATATGGTTGAGATGACAATAAAGTTCACTTTGAGTTTGACTTTTGAATATTTGGCCAGTCCAGTCTCTGTGCAGCCGAAACTGATCCTTGCTTAATAAGTGGGTCTCCTGTAAAAATACCATTTTAACATTTAGACCTGTTAGGTGAGAGAATACTTTCTCTTTAATTCATGATTCAGCTCTTTAACATTCCAGCTCACAAAGTTAACTGTCTGGTCATGAAGATATTTCTTCTGAACTTTTGTTGTCATTTTGTTGTCTTAACTTAAGATAAGATAGCTTTAACCTTAATTTCCAGTTTTCCCAGGAGTTATTGCCATGAAGCCTAATGTTACATTGGTCCTTATAATTATAAGTATTAAAAGGATGGATTAGAAATGCCTTGCTCTCTTTCTCTCTCCCCTAGCCCCCCCCCCCCCCCCCCCCCCCCCAAGTCCCACCATCCCCCATTTTGCCTCCCCTCATGAGGCTAAACCACACTTCACAAAGTCCCAGTCCTCTGACATACAGCGGCATATAAGAATTCTATTGACAATACAGTCCAAATACTATAAGCATAAAATATAATCTTGGAACCATTTTGAGAGAGTAAACCCAGGAAATGATGTTAAACAGTAGCCCTGGATAAGCATAGTGAGCCCATATACAGTAAACCAAGGGTATGATGTTAAACAGCCGCCAAAAAAAAGGTACATGCAGTGGTGTGAAAAACTATTTGCCCCCTTCCTGATTTCTTATTCTTTTGCATGTTTGTCACACAAAATGTTTCTGATCATCAAACACATTTAACCATTAGTCAAATATAACACAAGTAAACACAAAATGCAGTTTGTAAATGGTGGTTTTTATTATTTAGGGAGAAAAAAAAATCCAAACCTACATGGCCCTGTGTGAAAAAGTAATTGCCCCCTGAACCTAATAACTGGTTGGGCCACCCTTAGCAGCAATAACTGCAATCAAGCGTTTGCGATAACTTACAATGAGTCTTTTACAGCGCTCTGGAGGAATTTTGGCCCACTCATCTTTGCAAAATTGTTGTAATTCAGCTTTATTTGAGGGTTTTCTAGCATGAACCGCCTTTTTAAGGTCATGCCATAGCATCTCAATTGGATTCAGATCAGGACTTTGACTAGGCCACTCCAAAGTCTTCATTTTGTTTTTCTTCAGCCATTCAGAGGTGGATTTGCTGGTGTGTTTTGGGTCATTGTCCTGTTGCAGCACCCAAGATCGCTTCAGCTTGAGTTGACGAACAGATGGCCGGACATTCTCCTTCAGGATTTTTTGGTAGACAGTAGAATTCATGGTTCCATCTATCACAGCAAGCCTTCCAGGTCCTGAAGCAGCAAAACAACCCCAGACCATCACACTACCACCACCATATTTTACTGTTGGTATGATGTTCTTTTTCTGAAATGCTGTGTTCCTTTTATGCCAGATGTAACGGGACATTTGCCTTCCAAAAAGTTCAACTTTT
Source organism: Erpetoichthys calabaricus (assembly GCF_900747795.2). Taxonomy (NCBI): domain Eukaryota; kingdom Metazoa; phylum Chordata; class Cladistia; order Polypteriformes; family Polypteridae; genus Erpetoichthys; species Erpetoichthys calabaricus. The sequence goes on from NC_041402.2 coordinate 58,953,468, forward strand.
GTCTCATCAGTCCACAAGGTATTTTCCCAAAAGTCTTGGCAATCATTGAGATGTTTCTTAGCAAAATTGAGACGAGCCCTAATTTTCTTTTTGCTTAACAGTGGTTGCGTCTTGGAAATCTGCCATGCAGGCCGTTTTTGCCCAGTCTCTTTCTTATGGTGGAGTCGTGAACACTGACCTTAATTGAGGCAAGTGAGGCCTGCAGTTCTTTAGACGTTGTCCTGGGGTCTTTTGTGACCTCTCGGATGAGTCGTCTCTGCGCTCTTGGGGTAATTTTGGTCGGCCGGCCACTCCTGGGAAGGTTCACCACTGTTCCATGTTTTTGCCATTTGTGGATAATGGCTCTCACTGTGGTTCGCTGGAGTCCCAAAGCTTTAGAAATGGCTTTATAACCTTTACCAGACTGACATATCTCAATTACTTCTGTTCTCATTTGTTCCTGAATTTCTTTGTATCTTGGCATGATGTCTAGCTTTTGAGGTGCTTTTGGTCTACTTCTCTGTGTCAGGCAGCTCCTATTTAAGTGATTTCTTGGTTGAAACAGGTGTGGCAGTAATCAGGCCTGGGGGTGGCTACGGAAATTGAACTCAGGTGTGATACACCACAGTTAGGTTATTTTTTTAACAAGGGGGCAATTACTTTTTCACACAGGGCCATGTAGGTTTGGATTTTTTTTCTCCCTAAATAATAAAAACCATCATTTAAAAACTGCATTTTGTGTTTACTTGTGTTATATTTGACTAATGGTTAAATGTGTTTGATGATCAGAAACATTTTGTGTGACAAACATGCAAAAGAATAAGAAATCAGGAAGGGGGCAAATAGTTTTTCACACCACTGTATTGTGGACCCGACAAAGACAATGTGTGGGACACAAGTTCAAGGCACACACTGATCTTTATTTTCTTTTTCCCTTGTGGGAAACAGCTTCCCTGTTCCCCACAAGTATAACACAGTCCCAGCACAAACACAATATTCTCTTCCTTCACTCTTTTCCTTCACCACTCCTCTAGTCAAGCTTTGTTTTCCTCCTCCCAATTCTAGTAGTGGCTGCTGGCTCCTTTCATAAGGCTCCTGGAAGTGCTCCAGGTGCTGGATTACTTGTTTCCAGCAGCTCTTCTGGGTGTGGCAGAAGAACTGCCCATAAAGACTCAGCAGCTCCTGCTGCAGCACTCCCTGGCAGAACCTCTGGATCCCAACAGGGCTGCACCAAACTCCAACTCCCATGAATCCTTGCCGGTGGTCTGAGGCACCGCTGCAACTCAGGGGGGTTGCCATCTAGCATCCCAGGGGAGGTAAAGCTCTGGCCACGCTTGCTTCTCCGGTCCTCTCAGCATGGAGGCACGCCAGCTGTACACAACACTATACATACATATACACATATAATTGTAATTAAAACATAAGCAAAAAGTGGTCAATAAGTAAATAGGATGTATAATTATGGTACAAGTATCATTGCAAGCGGATCCACCAGCCGGTAAGATATTCTTTGCCATGCCAGGACAGAATGCGACCCACGATCGTATTTAAAAAACGTGTCGGGATCAGTTTTTTTTTTTTTTTAGCTCTTTTTTTTGCTTCCTCCGTATAAGTAAAAATGTAGAGCTTGCCTTGAATGTCCACTTTCAGTTTGGCAGAATACAAGAGGCTGTATCTGATCTCGGCTTTCCGTAAGTGCTGTTTAATGCTGTAAAATGAGGCATGTTTATCAAAAAAAAAAAAATCAGAGAAAATACAAATGTGGTTATTTTCAAATATAATCTCATGTTTCTGTCTGAGGAGTAACATTGTATGTAATTTAAATTGTAATTTTTCAAAAAGCACGATGGTAGTCCTAGGTTTAGAGGTATTTGATCCCCGTATGCGGTAAGCTGCTGCAATCTCGGTGTCTGATTTGAAGTCCTCTCCAATTATTTTAGAGAATAGTTCAGCTACGAATTTGGATTTTTGGAAATTAGATTTTCACGATTCTCAGGGAGATCTTCAATTGTAATATTTTTCTTTCTACATCTATCTTCCAGTGCAGCTAGTTTGCCTCCGAGTGCTTTGCATTCGGAATTTGCAGCCGTTGCTTTTCCGTCAGCGGTAGATGCCAGTTGCTCAGCTGTTTCAATACGAGTTGTGAAAGGTTGTTTAACGTCTTCCAACTGAGTGCCAAGTGCTCCAAGTTTATTCTCAAACTTAGATGCATTTTCCATCATTTGTTCCTCAATTTTTTCTAGCATACCTTTCAAGGTTGCCTCAAAGTGATTATTAAAATGTTTTTCTTGGTCTTTAATATCCTGAAGTAGCTTCTCATTTGTCTTGTGTATGTCCTTTATTTCTTTTCTTTATTCTTTCTTTATATCATTTATTTCTTACTTTATATCTTTCTTGAAAATCATTCTTGAGCTCCTTTATGTCTTGAGCCGTGGCCATTGCGACGGTCATTACCTTCAGCTCGGACAGATAGTTTTGGTGTTTTCCACGCTCCACTAATGAAATGGCAAGCCCAGTTGAAGTCGATGTTTCCGGCTCACGAGAAGTGGTTGACAACATGGAAGGTAAGGCCATTTTCAGTTTCAATGAATCTTCTAGAATCGACAAACTATCCTGGCCCGATTCGCTTGTACAGTCGCGCCCAGTTTCACTTTTGACTGGAGATGATGTGGGAGTTTCAGGTCTCAGAAAATCTGTACTTTCGCCAATCTGTTCCAGGTCAGCCTCTGAAAGGCCGTACCTTGAGCTTGGACTTGATGCCTGTCTAGGCTTGGATGAAGCTTTAGCTGTCTTTTCCGTTTCTTTCTGAACCCTTCTCCTGCCGGTTATTGTTATATATGCTTTCATATACTGTAATTGAACCTCCTCGGGATAAGTAAATACAGGATACCTCAGGATGATTTTAAAAAAGAGAAAAAACAACACTGGTGCTAAAGAAGTTCCGCTTCAGACATCCATCTCCCGTAACGGACGAGACCAAGCAAAAACATAATCAAGTATTGATCCACAACTTGAGAATGCATACATATTGAGTAACAGTGCATCCATATCTTTCAAAGAAGGAAAAAACAAAAAGCAAAACATTTTTTTGACATTCAGCAATTTTAAATGGAGATGGAGTGAGCATTTAAAGAATGGAGGTGAAAAAAATAAAATAATTATAAAACAATATATGGTATGCATGCTGATCTTTGTAAAATATATATTGTATCATAGTATCTCATTTTGGTACATGGAGAATCATCTGCAACTAGCATTACCAAGACAATGTGGTTAGTGGTGGATTTTCACCATACATGATAGCCCAAGGTTAGCCATAATAATGGTGAAGGTGATAAGTATCTGGGGCCGATAGGAACAGCAGACTGGAATAAGTGGGTAACACAGACCTGCTGTAGAAAATGGGCTGTATCATGTTTTTCTTCTTTTTTTATTATGTGTAACTAGGTGTGTTTTGTGTATTGTTCTAGGCCTTACAAATGTGTATTGGGTTGCACCTCGTTCTTAATGTTATGCAGTATGCCTTTGAGAAATTTATATCCTGTGTTGCTTTGTGTGAATTTCCCTACAGAGATCAGTGTAGCCATCCATCTGTCCACCCTTCCCCATCTAATCTAAAAGGCCTGATACTGATGGTATGTGATTACTAATAATCATGACACCAAGTAATTTTCTCTTAACTGTATTATTTATTTCCCTATTTGTATTGACCAATTCTATACTATTTAGTAACACTGCTGCTATATTTTTAGTATAGTTCATTGGTCTCAAGGCAAGAAAAATTACTAACTCGGTCAATATACAAAAGAAATAGACTGTTTTAACTATATTTAGTAAATGTAATCTGGTGTTATGAATCTGTGTAATTCAAAAGAATAAGCTTAAGCTTTTCTTAACTAGGAGAACTGTAAATTTCAGTATATATGCGAACAATATATTATCTGCATAAAGCATATGCCTCATCATAAAACCCAACTAATGAGAAGTTTAAGCATTAATATGAACTTTGTAATATTGTGTACATGAAATATTCTTCACTTTAAATTGTTTTTCCTTACCCTCGGTTATTATGTCTTAGTTGTAAAATGGTATTGTGCATTCAGCTGACAAACCTGTCAATGTAGATTCATCTTCAAACAGATGTGCAAGATGCACGGAAATTTATGGATACATATGGAAATGTAAGAAGCATAGAAATGCACTTGCAGGCAGAGACAGAGATACATAAAGTGTGCTACATATAATTGGGTGAGATACAACAGGACCCACATTTTCACGTTTGAAAATGCACCGATAGCAATGAAGTAGACATATTTTAATTTTTGTGTACGAGCAGTGGGGCACACTGGTTAGAAAAAATATTGCCACAAATGTCTGGCCAGTTTTATAATTAGTAATAGCATATTTTATGTTGCACTGCATGTTAAGATTTCTATTTGTGTTGTAACTGTGCTCTTCTTAAAGGGCTAGGAAGTGTATTTCTTTATTGTAATGGTATTTTGTTTTTGTTTGTTTCCAGTGGATTCCAATTTTGACTAATTTCAATTCCAAAGACACACTGTGGGGTTTTGTACCCATAACTCCTGCTTCAGATTTCTTACCTCTGCTTCCAATTACACTGCATATTGGAGACTATAATCTGGATGGCTTTCCAGATGCTCTGGTAATCCTGAAAAACCTATCTGGGAGGTGAGTTTGTCATTTATTTTTTTTAACTTTAATATCTAAGATCAAAACGTATGCTGCAATGCGGCGCATGGGTGGTATGACAATAAAGGTACTTGACTTGAACTACACTGCACAACAATTTTTTTGAAAAGTGTTGCTTCCTGAAAAGTTTTTGCTGGGTATGCACAAATATAGTTTTGGTTTTTACTGCATCACGTAGGAACTCTGAGAAATAGACATTTATATGTTTACTGACAATAACGTATTTAGTCACGTTTATGTTTCGCATAAGCTGTTAAATTCAACAGAATTAAAAGTGTTTTGCTGCTGATTTTCTTTTGTATTCAGTGTCTGGTGCATCACGTTGCAGTGTCCAACAGTAGTCAGCAAGCATTGACGGATTCTAGTTGCCCTGGTATCATTTCTCCATCTTAGCAATGTCCCGTAGCAAACACCATTCCTAAAGTCTCGAACCCAGCAGCTTGGCTTTTGCTTTTGACAGACCCAAATCTCTGACCAAATTGTTCAATTCGGACTGTGTTATCAGATGTGGATTGCCTGATGAGCACGGTTCAAAATCCGGGTCAATGTCACGGTCAGTATCCTGCATTGCAGTTTCTTCATCTGGTTCATCTGAGGTCCAATCCTCTGGAGGTTTCAGAATTGGAAGACTGTCGTCATGTGGCACGGGTATCATTGCTGAAGGCAGATTAAGATATTCAATTGACTTCTTGTTTTTGGCAGAGAAACCAGACACATTAGTCAAACAGAAGTAACAGTTTGTCATATGGTCTTTCTGTTCTCGCCATATCATCAGAACAGCAAATGGCATCGTCTTTCGAGTGCCTCTGAGCCAGGCTCTCAGACTGACAGCACATGTCGCACAGCAAATTTTGCAGCCGAAATACAGATGATAAGCTTTCATCACAAGAGCAGTCATCCAACGTCTCTGAGGCGCAAGTGTATATTTACCACAGATATAGCAGAATGTATCGTGGCTGTTACGACATTGACAAGACATATCACCTGACACCAAAACTTCTATAGCATCAAGCTTACTTACTGTTATATTGCTACAGATACTATACTTTATTATACTGATACTATACATACACACTGACTATATCAACCAAATGAGCAGGATCAGTGTATGCAAGCCACGTTTATAGCATGCTGAGACAGCGTCAAGCTCGTTCAGACCTGCCCAGGCATGCCTAGGATGTCAACTTCCACAGAACAGCTTCCAAGCTGGCCAGATTCCATGCCTGGACATGCCCAGGCTGCACAAACTATTGTTGATAAGTCACTTACGGGAGCAAAAATGTTTGGATACAAATATAAGAAAAAATAATGACAAAACTGAAGATTTCTCTGAAACAGTACGTAATGGGTAAATTTTGATGTGATATTCGTGATCAGCACCCAAAAATCTACAAAAAACACCAGTCTTCAAGAAGCAAAAACTTTGTTGTGCAGTGCTATCCTTTCATAGTGATGCCAGCATAACTTGGGCCAAACTGCTTCACACACTATGTTTTATAACACTTAAATTCAATGGAAAAATTAAAAACTAAGTGTTGAAAGAATATAATGGAGTCTTAGATGCATCCAGTTTACTCAGTTACTGTCTGGCAAGCCATCAAAGAGCCAGATAAACTGATTTGCTCAGAGTTAACAACCAACTTGATATCGCATTTACCATTTGGTACTTTTTAAAAAAAATGCTTCAAAAATGTTGTTATTAAAGCAGCCTTGACAGATAAATGAAAAGCCAATACAAACAAAACAAAACAAACTGTACAGTATTGCAAGATTGTTGGGAAGCACCCGGTTGCAGCAGTTTTTTCACTTTTATTATAAAAAAATTGAAGCACAGATTTGATAAGTTAAACAAATGTAAGGCCTGAACAGGAACTTGTGGAATTTATACACCAGTGTAACAGTCAAAAATACAAGACAAGAAAACACCTTTTAGTTTTAACAAATACATAATTGAATATCCTTGGTAAAATAATTTATGGCCATTCGTTCTGATACAGTAATACAACAAAATGACATCTTTATCCAATTAATAACATTCTTCTTTATTACATTACTGGAAGAATTGTTTAGAGATTACAGTTTTTTTTAACTGTAACATGGTGTATTTTTATAGCTATACTCTAAAGTATATGGTTTAAATAATAAAGCACTAGACTTTAAAATCTGGTAATGCTCAGTGGATACCCAGGATCTGCTGTCCTTCATGTTGCTTTGCCTGCCTGTTTCTTAAAGAAGTCATTAATAAAATCTAGCAACTCCTCTCCTCTCTTTTTACATGATTAATTATCCTTCTTTCAGTTAAAATAATTTTAACACAGAAATTTAGGAATTACTCAAGAGTATAGAGTTAATCAAATCCCTAACAAAATATACAGTATATCTCAATTTTTAAAATGACTGCCTTCTCACTACATTTTGGGCATTTTTATTAACATAGTTTAAATAACTGATGTAATACTGGACCAGTGTCTCTGACTGTTGTAACTGTAAAGTCCACTACTGTATGGCTACTCAGTTTCACTGCTTTTGAAGCATGGCCCTCAAATGGTTTAGTCCAGGCTCTTATTTTATTCTAGCAGGTTCTCCTTTAGGTATGCTTTTATATCTCATCTACTTTTCTGTCTTACATACAGTATCTTGAGGAGGATTTATAATCTTAAATAGAGGAGGTGTGGAGTTTATCATATGTAACCTGTTCACATTAAATGCATTTAAAAATTTTACAAAATGGTAAAATGCAAGGCACAAAAGAGCAGTGTCCAATATAAGTGTAAGAATATAATCAGTAAGTTGGTTAAGCATAGTTTGCAGATGATACTAAACTAGGTGGAAGGGCACATAATGTAGAATCAGCTAAATTATTACAGGGGGACATGGACAGCTTAGAAGCTTGGGCAGATTTGCGGCAGATAAAATTTATTGTACATAAATGTAAGTTATCACACATAAGAAGAAGAAATGTTAGATTGAAGACACAATGGTAGGTCTGAAACTTGAAAGTACATCTTATGAGAAGGACCTAGGAATCTTAGTGGAGTCATTACTACAGTATCTACATCAAGACAGTGTACAGAAGTGATCAAGAATGCTGATGACAAGGTGTATAAGTCAAGGGAGGCTTAGTATTAAACTTTATAATGCACCAGTGAGGTTTCACCTGGAGCACTGTGTATACTTTTGGTTTCCATGTTGTATAAAAAAAATAAAACTAGAGAAAGTCCAGAAAAGAGTGACTAGGCTAAGTTTGGGGAAAAAGAGGTATGAGTAATGAGGAGAGACTGAAGTTTTAAGCAAACAAAGTTTAAGAGGGGATATAACTGAAGTGTTTAAAATTATGAAAAGAATTAGTAGAGTAGATTCCAATTGTTACTTTAAAATAAATTATGCAACAAGAACATAGGGACATGGATGGATACTTTTTAAAGGCAGATTACAAACAAATGTTCACCAAAGAACCGAGCCCTGTCTTTTAAAATAAACTTTGTTGTAACTTAATTACACTGATGGGCTCTAAACCTCCTGGCATCAGTGAGTGGCGACATGTTGCATGTTGATTATTGCGTGCAAGTAAGAATTTCAGTGTACACCATACACGTGACAGTAATTAGTCTGTAATCTAGAATTAACATGAGCATAGATATTAGTTTTTGTTAGGTACATATGAAAGTGCAACATGAACACATTTACTGTTATTGGAGTTCAGTATTCTTACTGATAGCAGCTACTGTGTACACCTCATTTGTTACTACGTGTAGCATAGTTGGAGTGCCGGTAAATAGCACACTACACACTAAAGTTTCATCAGCATAATATTTTGTGTTGTACTTCTAACACAAACTATTGTATTCTTGCAATTTAAAATAGTGTGTGCCACCAATATAATCTGATAGTATCATGAACAATAAAAAGAGTTGCTAACCAAATACAACACAGTGCCTGTCCGCCAGATTAGTGACAATGTAATCAAATACCATTATCTTAGACTAGACATGTTATTACAACCAATTATATTGCATAGCAAAGATATTTCACATTTTTATATTAACAATATTAGGACACATCATTGATGCCTAATATATCAAATAGCTTTTAAGGTTTAAACACCTTTGGTAAACTAGATTCTATTTTGGTAAATTACATTTTCTTTTCAAGGCATTAATTCAGCATTAATCTCTAGAGGATATGAGCAGCACTCAGAATTGTCCATTTTTATCTATGCTTCTACACAGTTTGTATCTTTACATATACAAATTAAAAATATGCCAGTGACCATGTTTTGGGAAAGTGGGTTCAGGGAATTACTGGACAAATAGATTAATGTACAGTACCAGATCATATTGATCCTCTCTGAGTCACCGTCATGTATTTAAATCTTGCTTTTGGTCAGCACTCTGTCCTCTGGTTGTTTAAAGTGAGAATTGCATTTGGACAGGCCCTGGGGAATCATGTATGCAAACTTTTTAATGGGCTTGTCGCACAGTTTTGGTATAGAAAATGTCTAGTTAACCATTACTCCATCTTTTTGATGAAAAGCTACTTTAATCTTAATCCCTATCTCACGTAAATGTAATACATTAGCTGTTCTATAACTCTAATATGAGATAAAATCTAAGTAATTAATGTAGACCTCGGTGTTAATGTTTGTAGAAGACCATGCAATTCATATGTCTCTGTTTAGTGCCATTTGGTGTGGGATTTGTAAAAGCAGTCTTAATGTTTGTGATGCACCATCTATTGGAATGACAAGTGCAATGAATTTCCTTACTAAAAATGTTTGTGATGCACCATCTTTTAGAGTGACAGAGACATAGCAACTGGACGGACACACAGACAGTTATCTTTTATTAAGGTAGATTGTGTGTTTAATTCTACAATGTTCCTAATTTCTAGATAACTTAAACAAAGGTTAACTAAAAATCACTTAATGAGCATTAATCTTAATACATTCTAGAGTGCCACTAGTGACAATGCATTATATTTTACAGTAAAACTACATAAAGTTTAATTGTGCTTTGTACATTTTATACCCAGTAGGCTGAACAGCTGTAATGAATCTGAATAATCAGATCCTTTGTTTTAAGAGGAATTTACCATAAATCAGTAATTTACTTCCAAGTTTAATCTCTCTGTGCAGTGTCTTACAGTAATGAAAAGGCCCTGATTTCCATTACTGGAGCCATCTCTATTCTTACTCTTCTCAAAGGCACTAATCCACCATAATGCCAGTGATGTGCTGGTGGCCCTATCCTCTTAAACTGTGGTCCAGTTACCCACCATCTGTTGCAACATACAGTAACAGCATCGTGTGTCTTGGCTTATCCAATCAGCGGGTTTCATTCATCGCAGCACAGAGTCTGTCTGCTTTAATTGCTACTTTGCCATACACAGAGCGGAAGTACAGCTCTTTGAAATGGTGAAATGACCATTATACTTCAGTCATTTTCTTCCTAAGCTACAGTTTTGATTGTATTTTTTATTGACGCAGGCACAAGGTTCATTGTTTGATACACACTGGCCCATTATTACCTTGCTCTGCTCTTTAACTGGGACATTTCAAGATTTTCCATATAGTTTCATTCTTGTGGTATTAATTGTCATTGATCATATTAAAACTCTTTTTTAAATAAAATATAAGAAATAAAGAATACCACGGTTTTCCTGTTGTGGTGTTTTACATCACATGTTGTGGTGTTTCACAGTATAATTATGTATTATTTATGTTGCCTAATTAGATTTTTCCCATAGTCACCATTTTCTACCTATCATGTTTCTTTCTTCTTTTATTTACTTTAGGAAGACATAAGTGCAACATTTCATAAACATATGTGAGACATAATAATTTTCTCATTAAGATTTAAATTTGTTAATTGTTAAAAAAAACTGCATTAAGTACAGTGTATTATCAGACAGCTGTGCTTGCATGCACTTTGAGTCTCACAAGTCAGTGAAAATGCACTACCAGAGCTAAACAATCAATGATGGCTACAAGTGCTGGCAGCTCATTGTCAATTTTTTCTTTTTTTTTTGTCACTGATGTAATGCTTGTGATCTCAGTGCAGGCATGATCTTCTTCTTTAAAATGATGGGAAAAGAAAAAAAAAAGGAATGTATTTTTCTGACTTTAAGTATGTGTCTTATGCCTGATGTCTTGTTGTAAACTATTCATCAGCATCACCTAATAAAGAAAACTAATCTCTTCTTAACCCCAATGCTTAATCAGCCATGTTGCTGACTTGTAGTTTCCCTCACAACTTTAATCATGCATGTACTCATCTTTTGCGTGCTTAAGGAACAAACATCTATTTCTTATGTGTGTATTTTTTTGTGTTTACACTTTATGTATTGTGTTCTCATTTTTGCCTTTTGATTTGACTCCACTGACTATTAGTAATTGCATTTAAGTCCCTTGTCTAACCAATGTAAGACATTATTTAGTAATTAGAAGTCCACAAGCAGTTGTGCACACAGACTGACATGTATGCATTTGCTTCACGTCTCAGTTTTGTAAGTTGGCTTTAGCACTGCATTTTTGTCAGTTTCAAGTACACAGAAGCCAAGCATTATATACAGATTTGTTAAAATAAACCCATTTGGTGTGCAGATTGCCCAAGAAATCAATATCACTAGAGAACCTGATAAATTGTGTCTTTCTTTTAATATTTGATAATTGAAAAAATATAAGTAACCAAAGATTTATTGAAACTTTTGACTTTAACCTTCATGGTTAAATGGCAAACACAGTGATAGGTTGGATTTCCATTTTTGTGTGTAAATAGGAAAGAAAGCGTGCACCCTCATCCTCTACACATCCATCCATCCATCCATCCATCTATCCATCCATCCTCTTCCACTTATCCGAGATTGGGTCACGGGGGCAGCAGCTTGAGCAGAGAGGCCCAGACTTCCCTCTCCCCGGCCACTTCTTCTAGCACTTCCTGGGGAATCCCGAGGCATTCCCAAGTCAGCTGGGAGACATAGTCCCTCCAGTGGTCTTCCCTGGGGCCTCCTCCCTGGACGTGCCTGGAACACCTCACCAGGGAGGCATCCAGGAGGCATCCTGATTAGATGCCCGAGCCACCTCATCTGACTCCTCTCGATGCGGTGGAGCAGCGGCGCTACTCTGAGCCCCTTCCAGATGACTGAGCTTCTCACCCTATCTTTAAGGGAGAGCCCAGACACCCTGTGGAGGAAACTCATTTCAGCCGTTTGTATTCGTGATCTCGTTCTTTCGGTCACTACCCATAGCTCATGACCATAGGTGAGGGTAGGAACGTAGATCGACTGGTAAACTGAGAGCTTTGCCTTACAGCTCAGCTCCTTTTTCACCATGACAGACCGATGCAGAGCCCGCATCACTGTGGACGCCGCACCAATCCGCCTGTCGATCTCACGCTTCATTCTTCCGACCCTTGTGAACAAGACCCCGTGATACTTGAACTCCTCCAATTGGGGCAGGATCTCGCCCCCAACCCTGAGAGGGCACCCTTTTCCGGCTGAGGACCATGGTCTCGGATTTGGAGGTGCTGATTCCCATCCCAGCCGCTTCACACTCAGCTGCGAACTGATCCAGAGAGAGCTGAAGGTCATGGCCTGATGAAGCAAACAGGACAACATCATCTGCAAAAAGCAGTGACCCAATCCTGAGTCGACCAAACTGGACCCCCTCAATGCCCTGACTGCGCCTAGAAATTCTGTCCATAAAAGTTATGAACAGAATCGGTGACAAAGGGCAGCCCTGGCGGAGTCCAACTCTCACTGGAAACGGGTTCGACTTACTGCCGGCAATGCGGACCAAGCTCTGACACTGGTTGTAGAGGGACTGAACAGCCCTTATCAAGGGGGCCGGTACCCCATACTCTCGGAGTACCCCCCACAGGATTCCCCGAGGGACACGGTCGAACGCCTTTTCCAAGTCCACAAAACACATGTAGACTGGTTGGGCAAACTCCCATGCACCCTCCAGGACCCTGCTAAGGGTGCAGAGCTGGTCCACTGTTCCGCGACCAGGATGAAAACCACACTGTTCCTCCTGAATCCGAGGTTCGACTATCCGGCGGACCCTCCTCTCCAGGACCCCCGAATAGACTTTTCCAGGGAGGCTGAGGAGTGTGATCCCTCTGTACTTGGAACACACCCTCCGGGTCCCCCTTCTTAAAGAGGGGGACCACCAACCCTGTCTGCCAATCCAGAGGCACTGTCCCCGATGTCCATGCGATGTTGCAGAGTTGTGTCAACCAAGACAGTCCTACAACATCCAGAACCTTGAGGAACTCCAGGCGTATCTCATCCACCCCCGGGGCCCTGCCACCAAGGAGTTTTTTGACCACCTCGGTGACCTCAGTCCCAGAGATGGGGGAGCCCACCTCCAAGTCCCCAGGCTCTAGTTCCTCATTGGAAGGCATGTTAGTGGGATTGAGGAGGTCTTCGAAGTACTCCCCCCACCAACCCATAATGTCCCGAGTCGAGTTCAGCAGCGCACCATCCCCACCATATACAGTGTTGACACTGCACTGCTTCCCCCTCCTGAGACACCGGATGGTGGACCAGAATCTCCTCGAAGTCTTCCAAAAGTTGCTCTCCATGGCCTCCCCAAACTCCTTCCACTCCAGTGTTTTAGCCTCAGCAACCACCGAGGCCGCATTCCGCTTCGCCTGCCGGTACCTATTAGCTGCCTCCAGAGTCCCACAGGACAAAAGGGTCCTGTAGGACTCCTTCCTCAGCTTGACGGCATCCCTCACTGCCAGTGTTCGCCAACGGGTTTGGGGATTGCTGCCACGACAGGCACCAACCACCTTATGGCCACAGCTCCGGTCAGCCGCCTCAACAATAGAGGCACGGAACATGGCCCATTCGGACTCAATGTTCCCCACCTCCCTCGGGACGTAGACTAAGTTCTGTTGAAGGTGGGAGTTGAAGCTACTTCTGACAGGGGACTCTGCCAGACATTCCCAGCAGACCCTCACAACACGTTTGGGCCTACCAGGCTTGACCGGCATCCTCCCCCACCATCGAAGCCATCTCTCCACCAGGTGGTGATCAGTTGACAGCTCCGCCCCTTTCTTCACCCGAGTGTCCAAGACATGTGGCCGCAAATCCGACAACACGACCACAAAGTCGATCATCGAACTGAGGCCTAGGGTGTCCTGGTGCCAAGTGCACATATGAACACCCCTATGCTTGAATATGGTGTTCGTTATGGACAATCCGTGACTAGCACAGAAGTCCAATAACAAAACACCGCTCGGGTTCAGATTTGGGGGGGGGGGGGGGGGGGCATTCCTCCCAATCACGCCCTTCCAGGTCTCACTGTCATTGCCCACGTGAGCATTGAAGTCTCCCAGCAGTACAAGGGAGTCCCCATAAGGTATGCCTTCTAGCATCTCCTCCAGGGACTCCAAAAAAAGGGTGCGTACTCAGAACTGCTGTTCGGTGCATACGCACAAACAACAGTTAGGACCCGTTCCCCCACCAGAAGGCGGAGGGAGGCTACCCTCTCATCCACTGGGGTAAACCCCAATGAACAGGCTCCAAGTTGGGGGGCAATAAGTATGCCCACACCCGCTCGGCGCCTCTCACCGGGGCAACTCTAGAGTGGTAGAGAGTCCAGCCCCTCTCAAGGGGATTGGTTCCATAGTCCAAGCTGTGGGTCGAGGTGAGCCCGACTATATCTAGCCGGAACCTCTCGACCTCGCGCACTAACTCAGGCTCCTTACCCTTCAGAGAGGTGACATTTCACGTCCCAAAAGCCAGCTTCTGTAGCCGAGGATCGGACCGCCGAGGATCGGACCACCAAGGTCCCCGCCTTCGGCCACCACCCAACTCACACTGCACCCGACCTCCTTGGCCCCTCCCATAGGTGGTGAGCCCATGGGAAGGGAGACCCACGTTGCCTCTTCGGGCTGTGCCCAGCCGAGCCCCATGGGTACAGACCCGGCCACCAGACGTATGCCATCGAGCCCCACCTCCAGGCCTGGCTCCAGAGGGGGGCCCTGGTGACCCGCCTTCAGGCGAGGGAAAACACTGTCCAAATTTTTTCTTCTTCATAGGAGGTTTTGTTGAACCTCTCTTTCTCTCATCCCTCACCTAGGACCAGTTTGCCTTGGGTGGCCCTACCAGGGGCATAAAGCCCCAGACAACAGAGCTCCTAGGATCATTGGGACACGCAAACCCCTCCACCACGATAATGTGGCGGTTCGAGGAGGGGCATCCTCTACACAAAGCTGTTAAAGTCTCTTCTTCCATTTTTCCATTATAGGATCACAACAATTTGTGGCCTTTTATAGTAGCACTTGATAGGCAGGTACAATAAGATTGAATGCCAGTCCATCCCAATGATCATGTAGAGTCACTAATTATGTTGCTTTTTCACTGTCGTACCTATATTTTCCTTGGAACAGCATCAGCAAGGAGAGGGGAAGTCTTCATCATTTATTGATTTCAGACCATGTCAACAGGCTGAAAACAAGAGATTGTAGTCAAGATAATATTGCCTTTGTCATTATTTTTAAACACTTACTGCATTATACTGGGTTTCTACAAGATGGTGTGGCAAGTGCATTGAACCACAGGCTCTTTTATTTGATCTGATTACTATGTTCAATGCAGCTTAAAATCTTTGTTTTGATTTCAAACAATATATCAAAGAATAGCAAAGTATTTGGAAGTGTGGAAAAGTGATAAAATCAGTAAAATGACTACTAAAAGTCATGGTTGTGTTTCCTCATGGCACATTTTGCCTAAAGTTCTAGCAATTATTATTTTCATTATTAACTGATGGGTGGTTAAGAAAACATGCAGCAATTAAACCCAAAATGCAACAGTTTAAAATAGGCAATGACGGTTTCTGAATTGTAACAATCAGGTTAACTAAAATTAATCCTCAAAAATGTATTGATTTATTAGTAAACAAACAGGTTCTAATTGTTAAACTGGTTAATGGGGAAAACTTGCAGCCACTGAGGACCTCCAGGACCATAACTGAATGCCCCTGATCTAGACCCTACACATTTTGTAGAAAACGAAGCCTCTAATGGTTCCTGGCATCTTGTTAGAATTATTTCATGTGAAATTACTTCACAGCATAACAAATTTATTTTCCTTGTGACATGTGTCAGTAGGCAAAATCTGATCCTTTCTGTCAGGTAATGTCTTATCAAAGTAATGCTAGAAGTGTAAATGTATTTATATTGCATGAGCAGAAACAGTGAAGTTTGCTGTGATTTTCTGCAAAAAATTTTTTAAATAGGTCATAACTAGCATTTCACTCAATGGCATTTCCCTGTCAGCTTCCCTGCTTCCTTCTACCCATGTCTCTTTCCTTGATTTGTGTGCTGACCTCATTGGAAACAATTAAAAGCCTTCTTGTTTTTCCTCAGAATTAGTGTATCCTTTGTTAAATAGTATTCTTAGCGGACTTTGTATTAAGGGAACAGAAGTAAGAACTTCAGCTTCACCTGTTTGGCACTCTCCCTGTCTTATACAGTGTATATATATATATATATATATATATATATCCATCCATCCATTTTCCAACCCGCTGAATCCGAACACAGGGTCACGGGGGTCTGCTGGAGCCAATCCCAGCCAACACAGGGCACAAGGCAGGGAACCAATCCCGGGCAGGGTGCCAACCCACCGCAGGACACACACAAACACACCCACACACCAAGCACACACTAGGGCCAATTTAGAATCGCCAATCCACCTAACCTGCATGTCTTTGGACTGTGGGAGGAAACCGGAGCGCCCGGAGGAAACCCACGCAGACACGGGGAGAACATGCAAACTCCACGCAGGGTGGACCCGGGAAGTGAACCCGGGTCTCCTAACTGCGAGGCAGCAGCGCTACCACTGCGCCACCGTGCCGCCCTATATATATATATATATATATATATATATATATATATATATATATATATATATATATATATATATATATATATATATATATATATATATATATATATATATATATATATATATATATATATATATATATATATATATATATATACAGTGGTGTGAAAAACTATTTGCCCCCTTCCTGATTTCTTATTCTTTTGCATGTTTGTCACACAAAATGTTTCTGATCATCAAACACATTTAACCATTAGTCAAATATAACACAAGTAAACACAAAATGCAGTTTTTAAATGATGGTTTTTATTATTTAGGGAGAAAAAAAATCCAAACCTACATGGCCCTGTGTGAAAAAGTAATTGACCCCTTGTTAAAAAATAACCTAACTGTGGTGTATCACACCTGAGTTCAATTTCCGTAGCCACCCCCAGGCCTGATTACTGCCACACCTGTTTCAATCAAGAAATAGGAGCTGCCTGACACAGAGAAGTAGACCAAAAGCACCTCAAAAGATAGACATCATGCCAAGATCCAAAGAAATTCAGGAACAAATGAGAACAGAAGTAATTGAGATCTATCAGTCTGGTAAAGGTTATAAAGCCATTTCTAAAGCTTTGGGACTCCAGCGAACCACAGTGAGAGCCATTATCCACAAATGGCAAAAACATGGAACAGTGGTGAACCTTCCCAGGAGTGGCCAGCCGACCAAAATTACCCCAAGAGCGCAGAGACGACTCATCCGAGAGGTCACAAAAGACCCCAGGACAACGTCTAAAGAACTGCAGGCCTCACTTGCCTCAATTAAGGTCAGTGTTCATGACTCCACCATAAGAAAGAGACTGGGCAAAAACGGCCTGCATGGCAGATGTCCAAGACACAAACCACTGTTAAGCAAAAAGAACATTAGGGCTCGTCTCAATTTTGCTAAGAAACATCTCAATGATTGCCAAGACTTTTGGGAAAATACCTTGTGGACTGATGAGACAAAAGTTGAACTTTTTGGAAGGCAAATGTCCCGTTACATCTGGCGTAAAAGGAACACAGCATTTCAGAAAAAGAACATCATACCAACAGTAAAATGTGGTGGTAGTGTGATGGTCTGGGGTTGTTTTGCTGCTTCAGGACCTGGAAGGCTTGCTGTGATAGATGGAACCATGAATTCTACTGTCTACCAAAAAATCCTGAAGGAGAATGTCCGGCCATCTGTTCGTCAACTCAAGCTGAAGCGATCTTGGGTGCTGCAACAGGACAATGACCCAAAACACACCAGCAAATCCACCTCTGAATGGCTGAAGAAAAACAAAATGAAGACTTTGGAGTGGCCTAGTCAAAGTCCTGACCTGAATCCAATTGAGATGCTATGGCATGACCTTAAAAAGGCGGTTCATGCTAGAAAACCCTCAAATAAAGCTGAATTACAACAATTTTGCAAAGATGAATGGGCCAAAATTCCTCCAGAGCACTGTAAAAGACTCATTGCAAGTTATCGCAAACGCTTGATTGCAGTTATTGCTGCTAAGGGTGGCCCAACCAGTTATTAGGTTCAGGGGGCAATTACTTTTTCACACAGGGCCATGTAGGTTTGGATTTTTTTTTCTCCCTAAATAATAAAAACCACCATTTACAAACTGCATTTTGTGTTTACTTGTGTTATATTTGACTAATGGTTAAATGTGTTTGATGATCAGAAACATTTTGTGTGACAAACATGCAAAAGAATAAGAAATCAGGAAGGGGGCAAATAGTTTTTCACACCACTGTATATATATATATATATATATATATATATATATATATATATATATATATATGTATGTATGTATGTATGTATGTATGTATGTATGTATGTATGTATGTATGTATGTATGTGTGTGTATATTTATATACTGTTTTCTTGAACCTTTGTAATCTGCCACTATGACATGGTGCAGTACCTTCAGCCTAATCATTCTGTGATCTGCAAGTTCTGTCATGTTTGTTTAGCATTGCTCTTGACTTCTGCATATCATGCTCATTCCTCGTTTTGTGTGTGTCTTTGCAAAGTACTTTAGCTTTATCATTCTTTCTGGGGTGACTAGGTACGACTCTTTCAATTTGGGAGTTTTCTTTCAATTTCATGTCAGTTTCCTTTATATAAGCCTTAATTGCTTCTGTTTTGCTATGCTTCTTTTATTAGTTGATGTTCATGTCATCTACTTAGTTCCTTCTTTTCAGATTTTTGAGTGAATATTACTTCATTATGCCTAGTACCAAGTTTAGTATTTTGTTTTCTTTCCTTCATCTTACAAATTATCCCTCCCTTGTTTTTCTTTGTCAGAGGCCTTTCACTTTTGATTGTTCTTTCCTGCATTATATCATGTATTGATGAGTGAACACTTCCTGAAAGACACAGTTGTCCAAATGGAGTAGGTTTGAGGATACAACTGTAGGTGAATGAAAAGATGTAACTCTGGAGAGGGAAACATACAATTGTCCGTGACGCTCATTCAGCGATTCACATCTGCGACAAACATGCCTCTTCTTACATGGTCCTGCCGCGTCCACCCTCGTTCTCAAAGCATACACACCGCCTGGTCATGTGCCCGCTCGCAAGAGCAACTCACGGAGACCCGCCCACCAACTCTAAGACTATGGCGTGTAAAACAGTTTGCGATGGTGGTGCGTGCGTCATAACCGAAAAGAATAATGAAAAGTCAACGTGGCTCAGAGTCGCATGTGGAGTCTAGCAGAGACGAACGTGAATGACGCCCTGTGTTGTGAGTTGCTGCGTCCGAATTGGTGGGTGTGGCTCGGCGAGTTGTCATCGTATCCAATGACGTCGTGTTTTGTGAGTTGCTGTGTCCGAGTTGGTGGGCGTGGCTCTGCGAGTTTTCGCCGTATCCAGTAGTCTTAGAGTTGCTGGGCGTGGCTTCTTCCTGCATGCTTTCATGGGTGTCTTGCTTGCTCTGCGTGCTTTCATGGGTGTCTTGCTTGCTCTGGCGGCGGTTTAGTGAATTATATATGTTACCGGCAAAGTTTGAAATCCGGCATTCTATAGAATGCCTAGGCATTGTATATAATGCCTAAAACTAGCCAGCAATGTATGAAACGATTCATATTTCACACATTTCCTAGTCATTCTATAGAATGCCAAATGAGAAACCGGCAAAGTATGAAATACATCTCCGATTCGTTTCGAATATCACGTGGCAAGGCACGTGACTTTTAACACGCGCCTCAGGCTTAGAATTTGTCAGTTGCACTTTGCGGTTTGTTCGGGAGTGTCAAAATGCGCAATTTTACTTAAATTTGTTCAACAAAAAATTAGTTTTTTACTGTGCTCCATGAAAATGGAGGAGCAAGCTGTAGTGTTGGAGAAGGTCATGGTCTATAGACATGAAACAACGATTCGACGATGAACTGTCCAAAATTCGAGTTAATGCTGCAAAAAAAAGTATTTTCTTAACCAAAACAACTTAACAGAAGTTAATAAATGATGTACAAAAAGCCAAAATGACTACTAAGAAGGAACCCAGGGACTATTGGTTGCTGAATCGCTATGATGTGATGATTGTAGAAAACAAAAGTAAACTCATTTATCCTATTAAAGAAGGCGTCAGTACTATACAGTATTACGTCACGGACTCAGAGTTATTTCACGTACTTCATGAAGCTCATTTGGCTATTGGACAAGGAGGACATGATAGAATGTTGAAAGAACTTTCAACCAAATACAAAAACGTTACACGTCATGATATTGAACTGTACATCCACCTTTGTGAACCTTGCCAGAAAAAACAGAAAAGTATTAAAAAGGGCATTGTTGTGAAACCTATGATTTTTTCCGAATTTAATTCCCGTTGTCAGGTAGATCTTATTGACTTTCAGTCTCAGCCAGATAGAGAATACAAATTTATTATGGTGTACCAAGATCATCTCACAAAATTTATGATTCTTAAGTCTCTAACGTCAAAAAGAGCTGAAGAAGTAGCTTACAACCTAGTAGACATATTCTCGTTGCTTGGAGCACCATCTATATTACAGTCTGACAATGGTAGGGAATTTGCCAATAATGTGGTGACCAGCTTGAAGGAGTTTTGGCCAGCACTGAAGATCGTCCATGGGAAGCCTTGCCATTCACAAAGCATGGGTAGTGTCGAAAGAGCTAATCAAGATATCGAAAATATGCTCTGTACTTGGATGCAGGACAACAAATCTGACCGCTGGAGTGAAGGAATGCGTTTCGTTCAGTTTATGAAAAATAGAGCTTATCATTCTGGGATCAAAAGAACACCATACGAAGCTCTTTTTGGCTGCAAACCTAAAGTAGGGCTTACAACGTCTTTTCTACCAGAAGATGTTTTAAAAGACATAAATACAGAGGAGCAGCTAGAAAAAGTAATAGAAAGTGTCCAAACAATGGAAAAAGGTGAAACTAATCAGATTATGCAAGAAAAAGAGCCTGTTTTTAAAAACATGGATGAGATTATAGTCGATAGTGGATTAAACCAACATGATGAAGACATGCTTACCGAAGAGATTTACGTTTCTGATACCTGTTGTGTGTGTTTAAAGGAAACGAGTGATGCACTTGCATGCAAAAAGTGTCATCAAAAAATTCATACCTTCTGTGGCCATGCAAGTAAAGATGATGAAATGGATATTTTGTGCACCCTTTGTTTCAAAACTGAAAATGCTATTGAAGGTAAAATAAATTCTAAAATCAATCTGGAAATACAAGCCAAAAAAGTGAAAATGAATTAGGAAAAAAAATTCCCACTGCTTCTTTGGGAACTACTGTGCGAGTTTCTATTCCTGACGTCAACAAGGGGCGAGGTGATTTGCGCAATATATTGGCAGTTGTAATGAGTGTGACAGAGGATGATTTCTACCGACTTGGAACTTCTGAAGGAATTTTAAAACAAGTATATGCGAGATCACAATTCACTTTATGCCCTAAGAACTTGCTTAGAATTGAAGATATTCCTGACCATGAAATTCCTCTCCAGTCAGTTGCAATTGCTCAGTCCAGTGGAAGCGGCCAAGGATTCGTCAAATGTATGTGTAAAACAAAGTGCCAAAATGTGAAATGTCTTTGCGTGAAAAATGTAATGAAATGTAATTCAAAATGTCATTCAAGCCTACCATTTGCAACAAGTAGGTTAATTTTAATTTATTTTTTATATGAAAATTTTGTTTCCCTTAATAAGAAAGGCATAAATTTTGTTTTGTACAACTTTCATTTTTCTTTACGTATTTTGAATACATTTTTTTTAATGGCACTCTCATTATTTTTTCAGAATAACATTTGTATTTTTGAGGAATGCACGTCATTTATATAATAGCCTTATCAGATCCTTTTTTCATACTTTGCCTAAATAGCATTTGTCATTCTATAGAATGCCTAGGTATTATATACAATGCTTAGGGAAAGTGTGTAATAATTCTCATATTTCATACATTGCCTAAAAACGCCGGGCATTATATACAATGCCTAGGTATTCTACTGTTTCTACCCTATGTCCTTATTTCTCTCCCTTTCTGAGAGTACTTATTTTCCCTTTCATGTACTCTAAATTTATTATCTTTATTTTATGTCTAAGAATTTTTTCATCTTGAATATTGCCTCCATCACGAGTAAGCTGATCTCAACAAATATTTTGATTGCAAGATTTTTACCAGAAATTTTTACCTCACTTTGCCATGATGTTCAGTCAGTGTACATTTTGTTCACTTTTCAAAAATGTGCTTATTGCCATCAGTTAATTTTTCTCCTACTTGTCTCTTGTCTGGTATATCATTCTTCACTGACCACTGTTGCTGTATTTGATTCTCTGAGTCAATGAGCTTTTCAATTTTCTGAGAAATCTACATTTTTATTTGCCTTATTTGCTGATGTTTAGTTTTTCACTTAGGCCATCATTAGAATTCTTTACTTTGAATAAGCAAGCGCTCTGTCACTGTTTATCACACTTCCTACATTCATAAGGTACTTTATCATATTATGTTTCTTTAGGTTTTTCTTCACTCTATTCTTATTGTATTCAGGGTTTCTAAGTTACAGTAATTCTTTCTTTGCAACATACCACTGACTACATGAATGTCTTTGCTGTTTTACAATGTCCTCAGTTTCTTTGTCACCTCTGCCTCCCATTACAACAGTCACTCCTGACAATTAAAAGGGCTAGTAACTAGGTTAGCAAGTGCAGACTGATTTTAACTAAAGTAGCCCTAGGACAAGCCAATGAGACAGAATAGATAAAAGGGACTAATACAGATTTATTTATAACATATGCTTTAGGAAGCATTATAAATTTCTCTACCAGACACCTTTTCATTGAATGTATTAAAGACGGCGAAGAATACATTAAAACTGTCATTTTCAGTCATTCTGAAGTCAGTCTGGGGGACAAAGGAAAATCCCTGGAGAAACTGAAGATTTGGAAAAGCAGAAGAGCTTGAAAAAGCTAGCATCTGCACTTGTACTTCATTTTAATGAGCATACTTTTGAAGGTAAACAAAAATGTAGTCTGTATGTATTAAAATTTGATGACTGTCAATGAAGATAAGCTCATATATAATCATAATATGTCTATTAAGCAAAACTCTTGTTATGGGTAATAAAAGGTGTGTCATTCATATCACAGTAATAAGGAGATTTGATGATAATAGTTGTGACAACCAGGTCAGGTTGTGGGACAGGGACCTAAATGTATTTTATCTTGAATTGTCCCTGTCTTTATTCTTTGACTCCTTTTAAAATTCCTTTCCTTTTGTATCTTACCACTTTTCAATATTTTGAGCATACTGTGTATTTCTTAAACTAAACATTCTTTGCCATGTAATCCTTGTCAAACTAGTCTTTGATTTTCTATAAAAATGTTATATAATTATATAAACAGATTCTATGTACTGTATTGTTTAGGAAGCCATGACTATGAATATATATAGTACATCATGGGGCTCCCTAGCAAAAGAAACCAATTCCAGAGATGATTAGTGCTGCCCTAGGGTAGATTGAACACTGCCTTGATGGCCAGGCCTTTTAAAGAGGGACAAAGTACAGCAGACTGTCTTGTATGATGGCATTTTATAGTTTTTGAGTGCCACCTTGATCCCAAAATTGGTTACATGACTTGGAGGAAAACTAACCATTGAGAGTTTTAAGGACGGCCCAGAAGAACAATTCATTAACTTAACATATACTGTATATAATTTCTCGGGGAGTATGTGACCCCTGAAAAAAAAATGGAGAGATTGATCAAAAATTGGGAGTTTTGGAGGTGCTGTAGCCCTATTCGTTTAACTTGATCTTTCTCCCCTATTTTTGTACTATGTGTTCTCTCTCTAGAACAGTCATTTCCTTGTGTCACATGTTAAATAAATACCACAATGTTTGGTAATTCCAAGATTCTAAGACAGTTATTATTACACAAAGAAAACATTTTCTTACAGTCATCCAGACATACTCAAACCAAACATTATTTTTTTGTATACTTCATCTGCACTATCAGTTTGATTTTAAAATCAGATTACTTGTAAACAGTAGTATTCCATCTTGAGTTAAATCCTGCAGGCCACTAGTAATCTGCTTTGGTAATACAGCTAGAGGAAAATTTAACCAGATAGTCTTAGTACATTCTTAACAAACATCTGTTGGTCTTAATACAGCTCACTTCAACAGCTGTATGCTTAACCTAGTGTCTGCTTTTAGCTAGATTACATTTTAAAAAACTAATCTCTACACTCTTGCAGTGCTAAATATTATTCATTTTAAGAGTTTCAGTATCAAACAACTTATTAAACATGGTTAAGCTTTTATATAAATAAACACTTCCAGTAATCTATATAATGTTCCCAGTTTTTCTCCCTAGGCGGCAATTATTATTTCCCTTTAAAGATGATTCAGATAATATGATTTCCCAGCCCGTGCCTTCCTGTGGAAAACATACTTAATAAGTCTGTCATGTACAATTTACCAGGAGCTGTAATAGAAGCCACAGTTGCTTGCTGTGCAGTTTACTTGGCAGGGTAATTAAACATGCTAAAATTAAATGCCCACTTATGATTTTAAAACCAGCAGTACTTGGAGCTATTAGATTTTTGAAGAATATAAGAGTCAAGTTTGAACGTTCAGTATATGGGAGTTTGTGTGTGTGTGTGTATTTATATGCACTTAAATCCAGTATATATAATTCAGTGTAAGTATATGTTATATAAATGTATACATTGAATTTATATATTTATAAATATAATTTACATTTATTTATATATATATATTGTCAGAAAGGCGCTATATTGCACCCGACCCAGCACAGACTTGACACAGTAGGCATGTATAAAATACAAATATTTTATTATTCTTCAGCTGGAGGGCACGTCTTCCCCGTAAACTCCCCAGCCACAACACAGTCCCAAGCACTTATAACTACCAGTACAAGCACAAACACTTCTCCTTGGCACCACCACTCCTCTCTAGCAACCTTGTCATCCTCCTCCACCCGACTCTGGCCCCTGAGTGGTGGTCGCTGGCTCCTTTTATAGGTCACCTGGAAGTGCTCCAGGTGCTTGATCACCGAGTTCCGGTGGCACTTCCAGGTGTGACGAATCTGTTGCTCACACGGGCTCAGGAGTCCCAAACACAGCACCCCCTGGCGGTACCTGCGGGACCCAACAGGGCTGCCCCCAACTCCAATTCCCAGGGAGCCCTGTGGGAAACCCAGGCACTACTCCAGCCCAGGGGGGTGGCCACCTAGCGTCCAGGGGGAGGTATTGCACTTTCCAGGGCTGCTCCCCCTGAATATAGTGTGCAGGGGCGTCCCGGCTGGGCATGGATGCCAGACGCCTGCCACAATATATAATATATAATTTTTTTTTTTTTTTTTAATTAATATATACTGCTCAAAAAAATTAAAGGAATACTTTTTAGTGTTTAGTGCTCAATTCAACTAGTGCGTTGTCTAGTAGGTCACAAAGACATTTACATGGGAAAAAACGGGTTGCAACCCAAGAAAGGTTGAGAAATACGGTTATATGACATTGTCATATAAAGTAAAATATATATGTAAAAATGCATCTGAAATGACACAAATAACAGTATTGTAAAATAGTGCACCTAAGTACTTACCCCTGTTACAGTACCTTTTATTATAATGTTACTGATGCATGTCACTGAATGCAACTATAAAATGATCAGGGATATAAACACAATCAAATCCTGGGTCATAGTCATGGCCATGAAATAAGCTTGGTGATGACTTTGCTGTCTATAGCACTGCTATGGATATGAAGAAAAGAAAATAA
The DNA here is from genome assembly GCF_900747795.2 of Erpetoichthys calabaricus. Classification (NCBI taxonomy): domain Eukaryota; kingdom Metazoa; phylum Chordata; class Cladistia; order Polypteriformes; family Polypteridae; genus Erpetoichthys; species Erpetoichthys calabaricus. Next base: position 58,979,298 of record NC_041402.2, read on the forward strand.
AGGTAGCTAAGTACAAGCAAGTAGTTAACAGTCTGCAGGTAACTTTGCACCTCCATTATCTAGTGTAGTAACATAGGTGTAGCATGGCCTCAAAATTTAGAAAGATTTGTGCAGAAAATTAAAAAAATTGAAATATTGTGTGTCAATATCAAAGCTATTGAGTCATTAGGCACTGTGTGGGCTATGCCAACAACTTAAAAGCCTGCAACTTACTACGTATTCTAGAACTTCATTAACCTTTTTATGACATAGTTTTAACTACTGTATTTTAAACTGTATATTTTTCAATGCAGAACTAGACATATTTACACTTTATCGATATCTTCTACTGCAGTGTTTTTTAAACTTTTTGGTTTGCCGACCTACTTTTTACCATGCAGGTGTATTCACAGCCCGCTTGGTGAATCTAGCACAATCATTGGAGCCTCTGGGACTCCTCCTTAGTGAATTGAGCACATTCGTCAAAGCGGTGACCCACTAACATTTTAAACAATAGTCAACCATTGGTTCAGAAAAACTGCTCCAGTGCAAGCTTTGCTGTCAAGTCTGACACCGTGGTAATGTTAGCTTGATATTTGACTTTTGTTTGACATTCACAGTTGGAAGCTTCAAATCTCTCATTTTTTTCCAAAGATATCTCTATTTTTTGTTAAAATGAAAAATAGCTCTCAAAGCACAATAAAGGTCTAAAATCAGTGCGAAATTTACAAAAAAGTGTTTTGAATACAACTTGTGAATTTATTCACAGTGTTTATATTGTGTGTTGCAAGAGCTGGGCACTTCACCTCTGACATTGCCAGATGCAACCAGTTCCTTATATATCTCATAGTGGAGAAACTTCTTTATGAAGTGGATGTTCAAACTGACAAAATAAGGACCAGCTGGAAGGTCCACAATGAAGCTTGCAGAATACAGTGTGAGTAAATGTTGGCTGAGTGCCACACTACACAAATAATAGGTGACCTGCACATAAATGATGAAAATTCTATGTAATTGGGTTTACTCAACAGTTGTCATTATTTGAGTCAGATTACAATCCTACAACCCTAACTTTAATCATAGTGTAACCAGGCACTACCAGCATGCAGAAAGGAGTGTGATGCCTGTGCATTATTGGCAGTTTTAAATATTTAACTTGACCCATATTTTGTCATGTCCCATTCCTCAGTCTGTAGCAAGTGCTTGTAATAATTCAGATAATATTTCAGAATGCTGTAAAGTACATTTGTGTGCCCTACACTTGAAAGAAGGTCCATTTCAGAAGGGGTAAGTAGTAACTTTCAACATATTGAGTGTTTACTCAACAAAGGTCTAACACCACACTTGTCACATCTTAAAACCACATTACATGCATTTGCAATTGCAAGCAGTTCTGTCAAAAGAGCACAATGAATACCTGTTGACAGTACTTCATGTTATCTCTTCTATTATAGTTCCTTCGGTAGTCGTCTCTCTCTGGCTTTGTGTTACTGCAATGATGTGGTCATTGAATCAGCAGGAGCACAGCATTTGCGTTTTGAAAGTAAAGATTTGTGCTCTGCTTGACACTGCAATGAGACATTGTGCAGAGAAATCTCTTTCATCTCTGCCCATACTGCTATCCATCTTTAGCTTCTACCATTGCAGTTAACAGAGCCAAAAGCTAACCACTAACTGACTAACCACAAAGCTGTAGCTTTTTTGAATCTCAATAGCCACACATGTTTATCCCAGGTGCAATACAAAAGAAAAAGTTTAATAAAATCAACTTAAATAATTTACGTTTGATGAAAATTAATTTTTTTTAAACATGTGTTTTATGCAGATATATGTATTGGATTTTAGTTTGGGGGTTTTGGGCCAGACAAAGTGAATTGGCTTGAAAAATTGCCACTCTCCCAGGAGGTTTCACCCTAGGCAACATCCAGTGTTTTCCACGGGCTCATTAAATAGAATTTCCCCGTTTTGAAGACAGATGCTATCACAGGATTGTTTTTTTCCTAAGCCTTTAGTTGTCCCCTTCCCTCGTCCTCCCAACTTATGCAAACCTCTTGCCTGTAGTTTCCCACACAAAGTAGAGCCATGTTTCCCACCAGGCACCAGTTGTAATAGGAGCCTTTGCATCACTTGCAAATATGTCATGTGACCAACAATAAATTCCTTTTCATCTAATTACTCTGGTAAATTCAATATTATATTAATAGCCTTAGGCCTGTGAAAAGTACTTATTTACTCCATTTCTTGAGGTGTCCATATAAATATACATGTTTATCAGGAGGCGTTTCCTGTCAGTCTGCCTATCACTAGATGACACTCTTAATTTACTCTCTTCTAACAATTGAAATAAATTGAAATAAAGATTAATTAATTAATTCAAAAAACATTTCTGTTTGAGGCATTCAGTGTTCTATATAGGGATTACAGCCATGGAAAAATGGGGTATGAGGCTTTCAAAATCAACTAGAAAAGCAGAGCGAGACCTTCACTGATCAGCCAATGAGAATTTCACTCCAATCAAGCTAGTCCCCCAAATTCTACTTGCAGGCACTGGCCTAAACATGCCTAAAATGAGCAAACTAGCTTTTAAAGTTCAAAATAGTCAGAGTCCCAAGAAATCTGAAAAATGCCTTACAAGGGAGAGAACCATCAAACTCTATAACAAAAAACAGAAAAATATAGCAATATACTGAGAAGGTTAAAAAAGGATTCGCCTAAAAGTCAATCCGAGAGCAAACTCCACAATTTGTAAGCAAAATCAACGACTGTAGCAAATCGAAGTCAGAAAACCAGAAAGTACAAATGAAACGTAATAATTACAAAAGAGGCTCCAGCCAAACTTGATGCATCGCTGCTAAGTCTTACTTCTGCTTGGTAATATAAAGCCAGAAGGAGCACCCAGCAGCAGTGATGCCAGGGTGAACCTGCCTCCTAGCGCTCCACTCAAAAAGTACAGGTAATGGATTCACATTTAAAGGGACAGAATACAAATAACAAGTAGTACACACATCTATTCAATATTAACTAAAACAACAATAAAACAGCGAATACATACAAGTCAGGAAAAAAAAAACTGGCGATGGCATAACATTCTATAGCAAAGAGTACTGACCAGTGCCTCCAGTTACACTCATACATGCATATGGAAATTCAAGTCAGTATCTTGCCTTATCTTTGTATAGAACTCTTCATTTCATTGAGTTCAGGCTGCGAATGTCTGCACTGTACATATTTATAACTATAATGTCATGAAAAAAAGTACTAAACCGTACTAAATGTGCAGACATAAAACACACAAGTTCAGCACACAGTTAAACAGAATGGATGTCATTGGATAACATAAATGATGGCAATATCAAATCCCACAAACATAATTGAGATAATAAAGTAGTGGAAACAAAAACCCCATTTTGCATTATTCTTCTAATTTTATTTGATCTGAAGTGTCCTTTAATAGTGAACACCACCACAAATGTAGTTCATTATTATTTTTGTTTGTATATTTTGTACAGAGGAGTAATGGCACTTAAGTGACTTGCTGAGGATCACACTGTTAGTCATGACTTAGCTGTAAATTTTGCCATTTAAATTTCAGTGCCTTATCCACTACCAATTTACACATGGAAAACACTTTTAAAGGCAAAAAAGCCTTCAGAGCTGATTCACTACACTTTTAATATGCAAAAACTAATATATATATAAATAAATTATATATAATTTATATATGAGATATAAATAAATCTCTTATGGATGTTTTCAGATCTCTTGCACCTAAAAGCTGATAGAAAATGTCAGTCTCTTTGCATAGTTGTATTATGATATGGTAAATGCTATAATGTGTTCCATTTTTCACTTGTAAACAAGTGGCTAAATACCACTGAAACATATACTTGCTTTTAATTTCTATTTGTAAAGTACAAAACATATAATTATGAGTATTTTATTGTACATCCCCATTATACAAACATGGGCACAATGGACTTCCATTACAGACTGCTAATAGCCCCTATCATCAAAGCTATTTAGTCTCACTGTGGATCCACAGACCTCAGAACAGCAGGTGCACTGTTTCAATGTATAATTTTCTGTCATTTACAGTAACATGCTGGCTGTACAAGTCTTTATAAAATAAATCCATGTCATTGACTTATATCCATGCTTTTTCAACAGTTACCTTGTTTGAATATTTGTTCTTGGGGGTGTTCTTATACTTATACTCGCTAAAATAAATTTCAAATAATCCATTAAAGCCAACTTTAAAAAGTGACAAAGTCAAATCATTTCATTTTCTTGCTCATCACCAGCTCCTCAGATAAATCCTGTTTGGCCTTTTTGTGTCTGTAAGTGAATCAATGCCCAGAACATTAATCCCACAGCAATTTTTATGTACCTTAGAGGCATCATAGTGAAGTAAGAAAATGTATTTCTGGAAATGTATTTCCACATTCTGTAAAAGGCAGTCTTTTGGCAAAAACTGTACACTATATGGTGTAAGGCATGTCATTCAAATGAAAATATAAATATTATTTGGGCATCGTTATTTCTAATAATTTTATTTGGATATTAATCAATTAAAATAAAATGTAAAAAAAAACAGAAATCCCAGGTTTATTTTTCAATTTTGCACTCAAAGGTTTAATAAGTTATGCTTTCAGTCCAGTTTGACAAATTGCTCTTTACACACCATTTTCACTTGTCTTTTTAAAGTTACTTCTCCTGCAAAAAATTTACATCACCAAGATATGACCGTTTCATTTATTACTCAGTGGTGTGATTGTGTGCCTGAATACGGTATTTCAAAATACTTTACTCTCTCCCATGATTTGCATTGCTATCATTTAAATTTTGGTTCATTTTATACATTCTATTTTTCCCTTAAGATCACTCGCACCTTCCTACACATGTTGTAGCGTTAGCCCCTAGTCCTTATATTCTGTTAAGGTGTTTGCCACTCTCCATCTTTTAAATATTCAAGCTCCTTGCCCCTTCATGTCCACCTATTACTACTCAGTGTGAAAATTTCACTTTGGTGTATTATTGGCTTAATGTGTAATAGGCTCTCAGTAGAAATCCTCCATTTGTCATGACACTTCATCACAGGCACGCTTTACTTTCTGGCCTAAGAGTCCTGCAGGATGGAGTACACCTGAATTTGATTCCTGACCTGACTGCTCTGCAGTCTTTGGTGTTCTCTAAACACTTTGGTTCCCCTTAAAGTCCTGTTAGGAAATTTGAGGGTGGCAAGAACCGTGCTTTGAAACTGACTAGCATTCCATACAGAAATAATTGTTGCTTTGGTCACAGTGACAAGCTTTGACAAGCTTTCTCTACCCTTTACCATTTAATGAAGAGAGCAAGCTCTGGAATTTTATGGAATTTAAATAGCTCTCTAAGTTCAGTATTTTCAAGGTGATTTCCCATGGCATCTAAAGAATGGGGATTTGTTAAGGTTTTGGTACTTGAACGTACGTAGTGTGTGATCTTTGTATTAATTTTATTATCAGAATATGTTTTTATAATCCGGGTGGCGCAGTGGGTAGCACTGCTGCCCCGCAGTTGGGAGACCTGGGGACCTGGGTTCGCTTCCCGGGTCCTCCCTGCGTGGAGTTTGCATGTTCTCCCCGTGTCTGCGTGGGTTTCCTCCGGGCACTCCGGTTTCCTCCCACAGTCCAAAGACATGCAGCTTAGGTGGATTGGTGATTCTAAATTGGCCCTAGTGTGTGCTTGGTGTGTGGGTGTGTTTGTGTTTGTCCTGCGGTGGGTTGGCACCCTGCCCAGGATTGGTTCCTGCCTTGTGCCCTGTGTTGGCTGGGATTGGCTCCAGCAGACCCCCGTGACCCTGTGTTCGGATTCAGCAGGTTGGAAAATGGATGGATGGATGGATGTTTTTATAATCCATAGTTATATTAGAGTGACTTGATGGTCACAGTTTAAATGTAAACAGGATCTTTGATAATTTGGTTTATTTAGAAAGTTTATTTTATTTGCAATCCATCCATGATGTTAACCTGGATTTTCAAATACAGATTCACTTGTACCTGTAACCCATATGACATCTGGTACTTAGTGAGTCAGTCCATTGAGAAGCACACGCACATAGCAAGGACCAATTTAGTGTCAACAATCAACCTAACTGAGTGAATAGCCACATGGATACAATAAGAACATGTAAAGTTCACACACTCGAAGCCTGTGGAGGTGTTTGAACACCATATTTGACTTTGTGAAGCAGAGGCTCTATTTACTGTGCCTTTCTTTTTGCACTCTTAATTAAAATAATCCAAAATATTTAAAAGATATTCTGGTTTTCCTGGTTAACTCACTAAAGCAATAAGATCCTTATTCTTCTGGGCCCATTTATTGCAATTCTGAGCATTTTAGAAATAACATTTGGGAAATTGATTAGGCGACCTAATCCATAAAGCACTGAGACTCTTCAGTCTTAAATGTGTCTTTTCTTGATTAGTCCGAAAGCAATGAATCAATTTCCCTCTTAATGCAAATCATTGTTTTTAAAATAAAGATATGTTAATTGCATTATGCAGATAGCTTCAAGACATGATGACTTGCTTTTGATTGTATGGATTTTTAAATGGTTTATCTAAGAGCTCTATGCAGTGTGAAGCAACAAAAATGCTAGATCACACTATTTTGAAACAGGAAACCATCTTAAAATAAATCTATAAGAAATTGTCATGCTAAAAAAAACATATTTAAAAAAACATAAATAACAAGAGAATTTTAATATACAGTCGAATACGGGCTCTCTGCTACACAATGGAAAAAAAAAACCTGGCAACTGCTTCTTACACAGTTTTAACAAGTATTTCTTCTACTGCTACAGTAACAGATCCATGTGTAATTTATGCCTCTGTAATGTGTGAATGTGGCAGGTGTAGCCCTGCTCTTGGTTAAGATTGCATGGGTAATCTGCAATTCGGCTATTGTAATGTTCAACCCCTACACTGCAGGTTCAATGTCAAGGCAGGGGAGCTGAAACATTTCCCGTTCTGTCAGATTCTTACTTCATATGAGCCCTGTTTGGCTCTCTCTATTGAGATTTCATTCAGATAATCGCAGAGTATCAGTCAGTGAGTATAAGGGTCAAACGGCAGGGCTGCTTATTGATTCTGTTGTGAGATTTTAATAGGCATGGAATATGTGTAGGTAACCCAAATGAAGACTTTGAATTTATAATTGGCAGTTTGATCAGCTCATATTGGGGTTCTGTTAATAGTGTATTGTACGAAAAACAAAAACTGTAATTCCTAACATTCAGTCTTACTTCCACATCTGACTTCTCTTTGTAGTTTGCTCCCAAGTGAATGGAAAGCCTTCTTTTCTTATGTTTAGCAATTCAATAACTTGATCATAATGCAGCCTTTTAATTGGCTACATTTACTGTTTTTTTTTCAGGAACTTAATATTTCTAAAAATAATTTGTATGTAATTGAGCTTCGCTAATAATTTTATTTAATTTTTTTAGTTGTAAAATCAAACCACTATCTGTCCCAATTTGGACATTTGCACTGTGATAACTGTCGGTGGCCAGCTGCACACCCATGACGTCTACATTACAAAGCAGTAGGGGCAATAGGAGTTCTTCTATACTTCTGCTCACAGGGACTGCATAGCAGTGTAAGCAGAACGTTTCCTAGTGATGTCAGCTGAGCTTCCTCTCACTCAGCCTGTCCACGGTGCAAATCCTGCTGACTACCTCGTGTGTTTTGTCATAGAATCACACCATGATCCGTTCCAGTTCAGATGTTTACCCTGTGGTAACTGCTGGTGGCTGTCCACAAACCTGTGACGTTTGGATTACAAAGGTTGTCAGAAGCAGCTCCATTTTCTTTGCTGTGAGCAACAGGAGTTCTCCCTTTACCTCACGCAGTTCGTAGCTGGCCACCTGTAATTATCATAGTACATATGTATAGAATGGGACAGATTGTGGTGCGATTCCTTGACAAAACAATGCTGGTAGAGTCTCATATGGATTCACAGCTGGGATAACTTCAGTGTGGAGTTTGCATATTTTCCTCCTGTTTATGCAGTTTTAATCAAGGTACTCCAAAAGGCTGCCTCCTGCAGTTTAAAGACACACAGTTAGGTGAAACGACATCTTAAGTTGGCTTTGTACTTCATTGGAATGTAATGTTTCATTTATATTTGCTTTCTGCCTTCTTCCTAGTGTTTCTGGGAAAGACTCCTGAATATGTGAAATTGAAAAGTGGATTTGAAAACTTAATTTAAAACATATGATTTATCCACAACTGGTTTATTTTGAGTGCCTCAGTAAGAAATATACATTTTTAATCAATGACCATTAAAATCTAATGAGTAGTGATGACTGAACCCTGCTGAATTCACTTCACCTCAAATTTAGTGAAAACATGGAAATGTTCGGAAATTTTGGCAAAATGCATTGAAGTCAGTGGGAAAGGAGACACTAAACTATTTTTGTGTGGATTTTAATAGTACATTGGTCTTTTAAGTATCCATGAGGGCTAGGGAACCATCATTTGCTGACTATGCTTCACTGATAATGTGGCCAAATATGTGACTTAAGCTCTGAGGCAGCAGTGCTATCCACTCTGCCACCGTACCTACCTGAGATAAATTCATATTCTAAGTAATTTATCTCTCTTTGTGTCTCTTGAGCTCCTATAACTGCAGCTATCTAAAATGCACAGAACCTTTGATGTAAGGGATCAGCATTACAGTAATCCCTCCTCCATTGGGGGGGTTGCGTTCCAGAGACACCCGCGAAATAGGAAAATCCGCGAAGTAGAAACCATATGTTTATATGGTTATTTTTAGAATGTCATGCTTGGGTCACAGATTTGCGCAGAAACACAGGAGGTTGTAGAGAGACAGGAACGTTATTCAAACACTGCAAACAAACATTTGTCTCTTTTTCAAAAGTTTAAACTGTGCTCCATGACAAGACAGAGATGACAGTTCTGTCTCACAATTAAAAGAATGCAAACATATCTTCCTTTTCAAAGGAGTGCAAAGCAAGCAGTCAAAAAAAAAATCAATAGGGCTTTTTGGCTTTTAAGTATGCGAAGCACCGCTGGTACAAAGCTGTTGAAGGCGGCAGCTCACACCCCCTCTGTCAGGAGCAGGAAGAGAGAGAGAGAGAGAGCCACAGAAAAACAAAGTCAAAAATCAATACGTGCCCTTTGAGCTTTTAAGTATGCGAGCACCGTGCAGCATGTCCTTCAGGAAGCAGCTGCACACAGCCCCCCTGCTCACACCCTCCTACGTCAGCGCAAGAGAGAGAGAGAGAGAGAAAGTAAGTTGGGTAGCTTCTCAGCCATCTGCCAATAGCGTCCCTTGTATGAAATCAACTGGGCAAACCAACTGAGGAAGCATGTACCAGAAATTAAAAAGACCCATTGTCCGCAGAAACCTGCGAAGCAGCGAAAAATCCGCGATATATATTTAAATATGCTTACATATAAAATCCGCGATGGAGTGAAGCCGCGAAAGGCGAAGCGCGATATAGCGAGGGATCACTGTATATATAAAGAGGGGTTGTCTCTGCCATTACTTGATCAGCGCTACCTATTGAGGAGCCGACGTGCTTAATCCACCAGTGAAGACACGGCATATAATGAATCTGTGCAGAACAACAATGTTTTCATAATATTTTCATTATGGTCAGCTATTGTACCTGTGAAATTAAAATACTACAATTTTTTTTTTGAATTTATTAAATGGATGCTTGGTGCAAATCCATCTAGAGTGCTAATTGGGTTGTGACATCATACATACATGTATACTTCATAAATTATTCACATGTATGTGAAGCACATTGAACATGACCAAAAAGTGTGAGGTGGAATACAATTCCAGTTTGCAAGCATGAAAGTTCTGCCCATGAACAATGCAAATTGGTCAGGTAGCATGGATTGGGTAGTGACATCCCCATCCAACATGGCTTCTACAGCCCTGTGATGTTCCTCTGGACTCACAAATCATCATGGAGCACTGGAAAAAAAAGATTGTCTAGGTCATCTGCAGAACAAATTTTTAAGGAAACGTTTAGCAAATAGGGTCATTGACACACCCAGCAAATTCTCTTCAAAAAACACCTTTAATTTTGAATAAAATCAAGAAAAAAGCAAGAGTTAAAAGAGGGTTACTTCATTTTACATTCTCTTCTGCGCCTTAGCGTGTTTCTCTCTCTTTTGTCTCCCCTGCTCACCTATCAGGTCTTCTTAGCAGGGCTGGAACACCAGTGAGTGCTGTCAACCATTGAATCAGCTTCTGCCCCAGCTAATTCAAACAGTACCCACTTGGATGCCCATTGCCCCACCACAATCTCTCCTGCTCTGTCAGTGCTCAATAGGTGTGACTCCCCTGGAGCGATCTTCCTCTCGCTTACCCCGGGGCCTCCTGACCACCTTGCTTCCTGTCCACCACAACTGATTCACTCTCCCAATCCTCCTCTTTGTTTTTTCACAACTGTTCTTCTTGATTCTCTCCCAACTGTATTTCTTTCTTCTCTCTCTTTCTTTATTGTTCTCTTCTCCCCCCTCTCTCCACTCAGGTCTTTTTATACTTTGTGTTGCAGGTGCTTTGCTGAAATTATGACACTTGCACGTTAACAAGCAATTGGCTAATTTCCCCACTGCACACCCTGCATCTGAATGGATTTTCACCAGTACACACCCACACCCAAGCCTGAACTGCACTGTTTTTATCACAAAATCACACACTGCCACAGACCCCTAACTGACAGCATTACAGTGAACTGCCCAGGTTTGCTGCTTGCATTAGAGCCTCAACACAGATACAGATAATGAATGGATTCATATACGTCATGATTTTTTTTTATAGCACAAATTGTTTTTTGATGAAAAGCCTCATTTTGATAAAAATCACATTTGGCTGTAACATTACAGGGATTTCAATTTTTTTTTTATTTTCTATTGTACAAAACTAAAAACACCATAAGAGACTAGTCTCCTAATATAAATATAAATACATGGACTGTTTTAACACACGGACAAGTTCTTGCATGTCAGAGTTTAATTTTAAACTAAAGTGTTAATTGCTAGTAACAGATTTTTTTCTTGAGGATAAAACTGTTGCAAAAATAATTGCAGTTTAAAAATCAATTACCAGGAGGTATTTGATGGTGCCTGATATCATCCTGACAGATACCAGGAATGATAATTAAAACAGCAGATGGTTTGCCATTACAGTCAGTTTCTCGCATACATTTTCACAATGCAATTAAAAGGCCACTGCTCCTACTAGTTATCTACCGATCCATGATGAGCTTTGGCACACATGTGCTTCCATGATTTCATAAGGTAGCAGCAGACCAAAAGAAAAAGAAAGGACTAAAATGCCAGGAGTTGCTTTCAGTTAAGAATATCCTGGCAGCGCCTCACCAGATTGCCTCTTGTCAAGTCAAGGGTTTCTGGCAAATTGCAGACAGCAGGAAGTTTTTTTCTAGATGGAAGGTTTAGCAGTTAAACAGGTGTTAATATGATCTTTAAGTCAGTCCAAGAAACATCTGCAATGCATGAGTAGAAGAGCAGATGCTGTTCAATAAAAGAAATGAGGAAGCGTTTCCTGTGTACCTTTTGACTGCATGAGGATTTTAATCTGTTCGTTTTATCAGGTTGCCAAGGAAAACTGAATATAACATCAGCTAATTGCACCATATTATTTGGAAAGCTCCGTCTTCTTTTATCATGTGGCATAATCAGCATTTCTTAATACTACAGATGTTTTAGTTCATTCTCTGTCATCACAGCAAAAATATTAAATAAAAAAAAGAAAAATAATTAAAATTAAATACTAGGCATTCCCACACTCCACCATGTATGAGTAGGTCCTGGCACAATGAGAAACACAATTTGGAATGAGAATCACTGTTTCAATTGACACACTACAGCTTACAACACATTTTTTCTTAAAGGTCTCCACAAACAATAATAGATAGATTGTAAAATCTGTGTGTCATAGTGCTAAATAAATCAGGTAGAATTCCATTGTAATATGTTTTGTCAGAACAATGTTAATTAAAAAAACGCTGCAAGAAATAAAGTCTCACACCATTTCTGTACCCTTAAAAGGGGGTTTTATTATATTTGCCAACCAAGTCTGGCAGCATTCAGAAATAAAACCTGGGGTCAAATAATTGCTCGTAACTGTTCATTCCCTTTCTCAGGTTGTCTGAAAATTTGTCATAAAGCTCTGATCTACCAGTGGCTGCCATCGTCTTCCACTTTAATATTTAAAAAAAATAGACCTCTTACACAGCAAAGTGTCATATATTACATTTTTTGCAGCAAAACCCATCAGGAAAAAATTATACAAAATCTGTATCATGTCAGCTTCACCTGAAGCCAAAAAAGATATGACTTAAAGGTGATGGCATAGAATGAAATAACAACTAGTGCTCTTGGCCCCTGCTAAATATTTTCCGAATCATTATGTAGGGCTAGTTGCCCTGCCTTCACACACCCCATGCAGGAGCATTTGGATCTTTCTTTTGCTCTTACACTGTGTTTTTCCATTTTATGCTACTGTCTATCGGTTACTAGTTCAAAATAAAACTTTGTGATTAAACCCCACTCCCACTCCCAAAAAGTGGCAGTGACACACACTAGGAATAGATAAGAAGGGAGTGGACCTTTCTCTAAATTGAGGAATGGCACCTTAGAAGTGTGTATAGCAATTAAAGGGGGCTGCAACTTTCACTGGCCTGAATGATCTCTCCCTGTCTCTCTCCCAGTCCACCATTATAAGAATCAACTCTTTATTCTGTAAGTATCCTCTGGTTTCCAGCCAAATACCAAAATCATGTAGGATTAAGGTAAATGTCCTCAGCTGGCTCCTAGATTTATTATATGAATACCTGCTCCAGCCTTTCCTTCCTTCTATATTTCCTCCCCTTTTTCTTTTATATAATAGTTTGTCTAAACTTGTGAGGTAGTTAAGAAAAGTCAGATTTCAGTTTGTTTATTTATGTATTTATTTCACTTCTTCTGTTAAGTGTCACTCTTACAGTCAGTTTAGTGTTATAAAAGGTTGTTTGTATGTAATTTCTTGAAGCTGACAGTGGCACTTTGCAGATTTGTCTCACTGCTGCACTGACACTTTAGTGGTAATGACAAGCCCTCCAGGTGTGCCCTGAGGCTGAGTTCAGTTTATCATTAAGAGTCCACATGTCAACCCTTGTCTAAGGTGAGTAAGTTTAGTAGCAACAACGGAAGTAAGTGAAAAGTTCAGTTATTATCCATATTAGGATGATAAAGTGTTCAGAAACTAGGGAAATTAAACATGTCTCTGTTTACTGAACCCGCTTGATCTGATGTTTAGTGTTGCAGGGAACCAGGCTCTCTCCCAGTACAAGGAAGGAACCAAACTTAGATAGGATGCCAGCCCATTGGAGGGCACACTTCCTCCTACTTAAATATTTTGGAGTCAGTAAGCCTAACTTGCATGCCTTAAGGATGTTTGAGGGAAGCCATACAGCCCAGAGAAAAATAGGCACAGGAAGTAAATAAAGATTCCACACAGACACTGGCCACTGGACCACCCAAAGAAAATGTACTCATTTTATCAAGAATACTCATTTTGTGTTTTAACAAAATCAAGACCATAAAATGGTCTGTTGATTTACAGTATAGTTATTTGTTAATGTCCCTGTTATTGTTAGTTGGTTACAAAAAGAAAGATACTGCAGCATTGAATTCTAAAGCCTTTAAACATTGAGATGTTCTGAGTGTGTATGCAGTGAATGCTTTTATGCTTACTTATTTATTTTTAAACCTTGGCTGTTTTATTTCTTTGGTGCATCAGTATTCTGTTGACATTTCTTATTGATTTCTGAACCTTGGCTTGCTGGGCTTTTGAGGAGACTAGAAACCAACATGAAATGAGTTCTAACAAGCAGCACAGCATGTGATGAGAAATATGTTTTGTCAATGGCTAGTATACTGCTTTGTCCAAGTCTGATCACACTGAAGCATTATGAGCTCAGGCTATCATCAAGTGCACATTCAAAGACACACTTTATTTACATTTACATATCTATAGTTTTGTTAAGGATTTAATGCTTAATGCTTAAAAAGACATTTAAACATTAATGAGTCTTATATTCAGTTTGAAAAGGAAATAAATGTGAAACTTTAATATGCCTGATACTGTTATAATTAGATGCAGTAAATGTTTCAGAATATGGCTTGTTTATTGAATTATAAATCCCAAATTACTTAAAAATTTCCTGTGCAAATGTGCTTTCTTGCAAAAGAATTTGGATGTTTTCAATGTTTTGAAATTTTATTTATTTATTTTTTTTTTACAAATGATGTTTATCCACCTTCTTGTAATCTTCATTGTAATTGCAAACTCATAGCAGGTTTGCAAGGTCTGCTGAGGTGTGACATCTTATGCCTTTAGTAAAAAGGTTTAGCTTTCAGTATGTGTTTTGAAATATGAAGGCTTATTATTGATTGTTTTCTTGTAGTGTAAATGTTATTTGTGCAAAAAAATGAAAGTGTCTTAATGTGTACACTTACATCATAACAATGTGCTAATTGTCTCAATTGAAAATGCAGTCAGCATGCTAAATTTGGGCAAGTAACTTTGATTACATGCTGAGCAGAATATAATGCTGATTTTCTACTGGCAACCAGGAACCAGGCAAAGCCTAGCTATTTTTCATCATGCCCTTTCCAAAATGATCATGTAATCAACTGACATGGATAGTTTCTGTTCCATATGTGGAATCTTCACTATTGCAGTAATACCTGAAACAAAGCCAATCCCTGATTGATTGTGGCTCACGTCATCATGCACATGACCAGCTGATGGTTAAAGCTTCATTTCTTTGTGAGTCATTTTTAAATTCTAAGCATTTTTATATGTTATCACTGTGCTGTGTATGCAAACTGAAGTAACAAGTGTATTGGACTGCAGACAAAGCAAAGTTCTTATTGATATTGTAGTGATGCAGCTTAAAAAGTGTGAACCACAGTAAAGCTCTGTGTATAGGCAAATGTCAAAGACGTTATGGGAACTTACTATAGAAAAAACTTAAGCAGTATTTCTCATAATTGGTCAATTACTACCTGGTGAGTGACACCATTAAAGGAATACTCCACCCAAAAATTATACAAAAAAATATATATGCTACTTACCCGATGTAGATCTGAATCTCCCCCTCATTCACGGATCCAAAATCCTGTTAGAAATTGAAACACATAGTACAGTATAATCAGATTGCGCCTTTCCTGTTTATATTAAACACAATGTTTTACAGAAGTATTAATAATATTTAAGCCAAAAATACATTTTGCATGTTTTCAGCATACAAATGGACAATGGATATACAGTATGGATTATGCAATACGAGTTGTTTGAGACTTCATTTTTCCCAGAGATGTTTTTCTCATTCTTTGCCATTGTCTGGCATTGGTCACTCTTGGGTCCTGTTCTGTTAGAATCTTTGTTATGTACTTTCTCCACAAAAACCTGAGATTAAAAATGTTTGTCACGCAAACTATATGAGTAAGTAATATATAAACAATATATATTTTTTGGTGAAATATTCCTTTTAAGACATCATTCATAGCAGGTTAAAAGGATAACTCACAGTAGTTAATTGATGTTTTTTGTTGCTTACAGCTATTTTGCTATTGTCATACACTGTCCGAGGCTAAACATGTAATGTCACTACCCAGATTCTGTTTTATATAAGGGTTGACACTTTGTAATGTTTTGTTTTTATTATTCCCGATCTGTTCCTTTTGTTTTTCATTAGCACCACCTTTTCTGGCTTTATTTGATGCTTTGCTAGAGGCACAGTTGTAGAGTTTGGAAGCTGTGGTATCACCAATGTAACAGTATAAATGTCATTGACATGGTCCTTTCATTGTCCCCAATTACAGATAACTTCAGCACTAATTGTGTGTGCTACTACAGTTTTGGTTTTGAAGGCTTGAATCTCTGCTATGTTTATTTGACTCTAAATCCTGGTTTATGTATTGGATCATGACACTGTATAAGATATAATAGTATTAAGGAGTTTCAACTTTGTTGTATTTATTGAAATATGAATGTGGTTAGTGTTTAGAATTTGACGCCAGGTTTTTAACTTTTCAGTTGACAAACCCTGCTACAGATTTTTACCATACCACCCTGCCTTCGAATTAGAATAAAATAAAGTTTTTTTTGTGAAAAATAATGGTTCATGCTTGAGAGCTGCAGTGTTCCCATATGTTTTCCAGATAATAGTGTTGCTTGTGGGTGTGGTGTTGGGACACAGCCCAGCTGAAAGTCATCTACCCATGAAGTATAAATCTGGACTAAACTAAAAAAGAAAAAGTGAAGTCCAATAGGCAAACAAATGGATATTTGAATGGTTAATTGTCATTAAATATTTTATTTTAATTACAAACAAACAATGTTCATCACATTTTGTTTGGTCAGGTTTTGTTTGGATCTATTGTTAAATAATGTGTGAAAGTTTAAGAAATCCTGTCTAGTGAAAACAGTAAGTAAAGAAAATTGACATGTATAGTAAGCACCAGGATCCCTTCCACATAGGACCACAGACAAGAATCAGCTCATGGAAGGCTATTTTTTTTCGGTAAAGATTAAAGCAAACACATTATATGAAGCCATTGAAAGTAAAATATGAAATCCATTAAAAGAAAAAAAGAAAAAAAAAACTTAAATTAGAAAGATTTGAGTTTTTGTGTTAACATCAGTCAGTAGCACATCTGGACACTGGAGAGGTAAGTTAACAGTAACCTGTAAGCACATTTGAAAAGTTATTGAAATAACACTCCTTTTTGGTAGGTAGAGTCTTTTCATTTCGCCAACAATTCAAAAAGTCAATATCTATCCTGTCATAGTTCAGGTATCACAGACAAACAAAAATAATAAAGAGGGTAGCTGGACCTTTATAACTTTTAAAATGACCAAATTAGTTGGTGTTACACTAATAAATCATAACATTGAACTTGATAAGGAAAAATCTAACTAATTGCAGGAAAAATTGTTAAGCAAAAAACTGCCACTAATAAAACTAGTGGGAGAAACAAACAAAACAACAGCAAACATCAAGAAATACACAGTTAATGGCCAGGAAAACAGCTATAGCCAATTCTAAACAAAATCATAAAAGGTGATTAACTATTCCCTGTATGTTGAAAGCTTTTTAATTGCATTTTCATTTGAAAACGAATACATTTGTCTACGTTTTTGCTTTTCATCCATACTGCCATTTCGTTTTTGACCTTTGAAAACAAAGACTTTAATGCTCTCCCGATCATTATAATTCTGAAAACATAGCGTCATTGTGAATGAACATAAACATGGTTTTCCAACAACAGTACTTCAATCGTGATCCGATTGGTTCATGATTATTTCATGACCCTTCACTGATTTGATACTGCTTATTACAAAAGCTCATTCCCTGACTGATCACCCATCACGTGGCGCTTGTTGTGCTACCTACATGTATGCATGTAAATTACATTCTGTAAAGTTTGAATGCTGTATACATGTGTAAAATCCAGATTAGTTACCAGTCATTGCAATTTTGCGATACAATTATCGTTGTAATGAAAAATTCAGAGCCGTAAATAAATCATTTGACAGTCTCAATTAACTTAATCTATTCGGGAAAGGTGGAGCATATTTTGCAGAAAAATTAATAATAAGGCGTTTAACAAAGTGGATGGGTGTAGAATGTAGCTGAGGTCACAATATTACAACACAGAGAATTACATGAAAGCCCAATGCAGTAAAGTGACGATAAAATTGCACACACTTATTTATTTATTATTTCCTGTGTTGAGTTAGCTTTACAAATGTTTTTTGGTACAAGACTGATCTGATTGTTGTGGACTGCTTATAATCGATCATCTTGCAAATAAACAATGAGCTAAACACTTTTTTGCAACATTTTCTTTGTTTTTATCTAATGACAGGATGTCCATCACCAGTTCAAAACAGCGTTACTTTCAACTATAATCACTGTGTTATTGGTAAAATGAGGGCAAATGGCTCCAGCTCCTTAAAGAATTTCTTTTTCTGTGTTGTGAATCAGAGTCCTGTCTGTGCTGATAGTTTAGAAAGCACATAAAGCAGACAGGAATCTAATTTTCATAGGGTTATGAATGATTCACTACATAGTCCTTTCAAGGAGTTTGCCACCAATTTGAGCATGCCCAGTGCAGTCAAAGGTCAGAGTCATGTCTGTTTTAGGGTGTTTCAATATAGACAGTGATCCTTTTGTAATTGATGCAAAAATGCCAGTGTGAAATTTTTAAATTAAAATGTAGTATTGTAGACAATGCCTTTATCTTTAGTGAAGGTGGTGGCCAGGAGTTGTTGCCAGTTTTTCAGCTGTCTCCTAATGATCATCTTAAGCATATATAATAATTTCAAAATAAATGCTTCTTAATGGAGCCTGATTTGGTGTCATTGGCTCTTTTACTAGCTTTTTTGTTTGGTTTTGTTTTTCTTTATAATGTTACATTCTGTTTTACTGTTGCTTTCAAGTAAGCCATATTGCTCATGATGCCTTCTGGTGCTCATTTAAGGTTCTTTTCAGTGCAAACGCAGTTGTCCAGGATGATACATCAAAAACATTTCTGTTGTTTGGTAACTATAAAAACATGAAACAGAATAGACGCATTAAAAAGAATAAGCAGCAGTTAAACAATGAATAGAAATATGATAAATTAAGTCAAGATACATTGAGTTTGCTTTACACTTCGACCACAGATATGAAAGTGGAATAAAAGCAAAACTGAACAACTTGTTTTTGTTATGTTTTTCTGAACTCTAAGCTCTCGGGCAGTGCCAAGGAGTGAACTCTCTCTGCATTTCATTCAGACATCTGCTGTAAATTCTTCCAAATTTAACAAGCAAATGCACTGCTTCCAGCATTAGTAAAATCTAGCAAAGGAAATATGTTACAGAAAGTAGCGTGGAAAGATGACTGTAAAAGAAAGACAGGGCTCACAAAAAGATATTACAAATGGAAGCAAGTGCTAAATGTGTCAGGATTCAGGAAAGAGTAATGCGCTGTAAAACTGTGATTTCCATCTTTACATGCACCAGAAACTAATTTACCTAAGCATTAGGCTAAACCTTCTACTACTAAAGTGCAAAATGCACCCATCCTATGTTTAATACATGATCATTGTAAATGTTTGCTTGCTTCTTTAAGATATTTGGAAAAAATTTAGGTGGCACAGTAGATCAGCTATTAGTGTTGCTGCTCAAGGATACTGGTTTTGAATCATCTGAGTCATGGGAGTTTGCTTTTTTCCCCATTGTCTGTGTGGATTTTTTCCCTGGTACTCGTGTTTTCCTCCCACTTCCAAAGACATGCAGTTTAGACTTCTTTGCAGCTCTTAATTAATCCCATGTGAATTAGTATGAATATACTGTATGTGTGCTTTTGAGGTTGCCTGATGATGAATTGGTGCCCTATTTAGTGTCTTGTGCATGATATTGACAAGGTAGTTTAGAGCCCCATTTTACTGTAAAATGAAAAAAGCAAGCTGATGGAAAAAGATGGTAACAGTCATATGGCACCATTATTAGAAATTCTGCTTAAAGCCAAAAGGAACTTTTGTAAGACATTGCCCTTTTGATTCAAAATTTATATATTCTACATGGATCTACATGTATTTCCTCCAAATTCTCTGATTTCCACCCACCTCTACTTATTGACAATTCCAAAGTAGATCAGTATAACTAAGTGAAGCTTTGGGCCCGAGTGTGTTCTGCAGTGGAATGGCATTTCACCTATTCAAGTCCAGTCTTATCTAATCAGTAAATTATAACCCTTTGGTTGAGCCCAGGCTTCTGTCTCACCAGAGAAGTAGCATTCCACATTTCAAGAACCTGTATCATTTGTCTGCAGTGGGCTGGCGCCCTGCCCGGTGTTTGTTTCCTGCCTTACGCACTGTGTTGGCTGGGTTTGGCTCCAGCAGACCCCCGTGACCCTGTAGTTAGGATATAGCGGGTTGAATAATGGATGGATGGATGGATGTATCATTTGTCAAGATTTACAGTGGATATAAAAAGTTTACACACCCCTGCCAAAATTGCAGATTTTGTATAATAAAAAATCAAACCAAGGAAAATCCTGTCAGAACCTTTTCCACCTTTGTTGCAAAATTGAAATCTATACAAAGAAGGTAAACACAAATCAGAAACTGTTTAGTGAATAAAAGGGAAAAAAAATCATTCAAAAACAACTTTGCATTAGTGTGCACACCCTTTAATAATCAAGGATTATTCCTCAAATTCTCTAATGTTGAGAAACTTGTCCATGCTTTTATCACATCCCGCATCGATTATTGTAATTCCCTACTGGCAGGTGCCCCTTCTAATCTTATATCACAGCTCCAGCTTATTCAAAACTCAGCTGCAAGAGTCCTTACTCGAACCAGCAGCAGCGAGCACATCACACCCATCCTGCTCCGTCTTCACTGGCTCCCTGTGTCCTACAGAATCGAATATAAAATCCTACTAATAACCTACAAAGCTTTAAATAACCTCGCACCAAACTACATCAGTGACCTTCTCCATCACTATGTGCCTGCCCGCCCACTAAGGTCCTCTGATTCTGGTAATCTTGTTGTGCCCCTCACTAATCTACACTCCATGGGTGACAGGGCCTTCAGCTGTATAGCGCCCAGACTCTGGAATGACCTACCGAAATTAATCAGGTCAGCTGACTCCATGAATTCTTTTAAAAAACAAATTAAAACTCATCTGTTCAGGAAGGCTTTTAGCTCTACTTGACTTTATTACCTTTCTCTCAGTTTACTTCTCTGTCAAGATGCTCATGTAACCTGTATGTGTGTGTGCTAGACCATCAATTATGTTGTCTGTTTTTTTTTCAGAATTTACTGTCTTAATCTTCTTTATTTATTTATCTGGTTTGTACAATGCTATATACTGTATATTCTGCCGTTCTTTATTATATTCTGTAAGTGCCTTGAGCATGGGAAAGGCGCTATATAAATAAAATGTATTATTATTATTATTAAGGATGTGGCTGAGTTCAGAATTAACCAATCACAATAAGTCTCATCCCAGATAGTAGTTAAAATATCTGTATATTTTGATGATTGAGCTCAGATACAGTTTGGGTGTTCCTGTAGTATTATTTTGATATGATCTTGATTGCAACATACTCCAAAAGCCATGGTCCACAAAGAGCTTTTAAAACATGAACGGGATCTCCTCATTGAAAGGTATCAGTTAGGACAGGGATACAAAAAAAGTATCCAAAGCATTAAACACCCCATGGAGCACTGTGAAAACCGTCCTCAGCAAGTGGAGAAATATAGCTCAACAGTGACTCTACCAAGATCAGGATGTCTCTCCAAGATTGATGAGAAGACAAGGAGAAAACTGGTCAAGGATGCCAGCAAGAGGCCTACATCAACACTAAAGGAGCTGCAGGATTTCCTGGCAACTACAGGTTGTTCCCTACATGTGAAAACAGTCATATATTATATTATAATAATTATATATTATATGTCTGGGTTGTGGGGTAGGGTAGCAAGACAAAAGCCTTTTCATGTGAAGAAAACCATCAACCCCAGCTAAACTTTGCAAAAAGGTATACCCAGTCTCTCACAACTAGGGAATCCATTCCCGGACGGGTTTATCCATTCCCGGGAATTCGGGAATCCCGCATTTCATTCCCGGGAATCCCGGGCTCCCAGTGATGACACAGTGCACGGGCATCTCACATGTGAACGGTTTTAGAACGACCGACACTTATCTATACTAATTAATAAAAGGCAAAGCCCTCACTGACTGACTGACTGACTGACTCACTCACTCACTCACTCACTCACTCACTCACTCACTCACTCACTCACTCACTCACTCACTCACTCACTCACTCACTCACTCATCACTAATTCTCCAACTTCCCGTGTAGGTGGAAGGCTGAAATTTAGCAGGCTCATTCCTTACAGCGTACTTACAAAAGTTAGTCAGGTTTCATTTCGAAATTCTACGCGTAATGGTCATAACTGGAACCTGTTTTTTGTCCATATACTCTAATGGAGGAGGCGGAGTCACGTATCGCGTCATAACGCCTCCTACGTAATCACGTGAACTAAAAACAAGAGATTTACAGCACGAGTCAAACGCGGGAACAAAGGTAAATGACGTTAATATCTTTACACCTCTTTTTAAGACTTAATTTAAAAAGGTTTTCTTTTCTTCTTAATTAAAATTTAAAAGCAATACTTCACCGCTGCGAAGCCCCTCTAGCGCTGACGTCCGAGGTTCGATTACCGTAAGCGAGTGCAGTGAGTGTGTAAACCTGATGAGCCAAGAATAAGGGGGAAAGACGTGTCGCGTACTCTTTGCATTATTTGACAGTAAACTATTTTCAACCATTCTATGATCTGTCGTTTAAATCAAGTATCATTACATCTTCCTTTCTTAAAGAGAAGTAAGGCAGTACTTATAAGCTTACATATATATATATATATATATATATATATATATATATATATATATATATATATATATAGACATACATACATACATATATATATATATATATATATATATATATATATATATATATATATATATATATATATATATATATATCCGAAGCCGTGCAAGCACACTCTTGAGAATGCAACGTATAGTTGTACAGGAGAAAAGCAATCTTGCCTCACATCAATGGCAACCTTTTGTAGGTCTATGAACTTAATTTAAACTTTAGGTTTACAGGGTGCTTTCTTTCCGAAGTACCTGCACTCATGAATATGTCTGTATGCGTCAGTCGCTCAAATCCATGCGCTTCGCACCGGCGAAGTACCGCTTTTAAATTATTATTAAGAAGAAAAGAAAACCTTTTTAAATTGAGGGAAAATATACTAATTACAGTTTGTTAAGGATCTGTTTTTTTGTGAAGCTGCCTTCACTCGAGTGATCACTTCGAGCTGACTTACTGGGCAACTATAAGCGTTACCTGGTAGGTAACCACCCATACAATCAGATTGTGAATCAGACTACGAATGCCATGAATGTAATTACCCCGATCTACATGTTGTCAAATAAACGAACCACACGCCGTGGCACAATTTTAGGGGCTTCGCCTGTAGCTCTGACGTCCGAGGTTCGATTCCCGTAAGGCAGTGAAGTGAGTGGCTGCTTACCTACCAGGTAACGCTTATGGTTGGCCAGCAAGTGAGGTAACATCAGCCACGGTGCCTTCAGTTGTGAGAAGAAGATCATAGAATGGTTGAAAATAGTTTACTGTCAAATAATGCAAAGAGTACGCGACACGTCTTTCCCCCTTATTCTTGGCTCATCAGGCGTACACACTCACTGCACTCGCTTACGGTAATCGAACCTCAGACGTCCGCGCTAGACGGGCTTCGCAGCGGTGAAGTATTGCTTTTAAATTTTAATTAAGAAGAAAAGAAAACCTTTTTAAATTAAGTCTTAAAAAGACGTGTAAAGATATTGACAATAAGCTACGCAAACCCACCAACAAATGCAATCGTTTAAATCAAGGCGCGAGTCGAAAAACACCATCCCATAATATTAGTTAACGATTAACACATTTCTATATGTATTGTAAGCATACAATACAACTGATAATATGTTGCATTTATGTATCTGGTGTACCGACATTTTTGCACATTTAACGTCTGAAATCTAACGTGGTTTGTGCCCTTCAGAATGAAAACAGTTTGCATTTACCTTTTTAATAAAAGGCGAGCTTTTAAGCCTGAGAAATCACCCCGTAAATGCACACGTTTAATTGCACATGTGTTAATATGTATGCTTACACAGTATTTTTAGTTTTTTTTTTCTTTCTTCAGTAATATTTAATCTCCTTAAAGAAAAATAACATATGCATTTTACTTTTTTGGATCTCTTTAGTAATATTTTAGTGTAAAACGATAACCAGTAGTTAAACCTTTTATGTTACTTTATAAATTTATTTTACACAATGTTGAAAAATTAATAAGAAAGCTACATATTTTGGCAGCTGCTGCTTTAATTTTCAATGAAATGAAAAAAGCTCTCCAAGAGAAAACGTCAATGAAGAAGAAACAGTTTGCACTATCTAAAAAGGAGAAACCCTCATTTATAAAGGTTTGCTGCAGATGACTTAACTGAAAATAAATTAATAGTTCCTATGTGTATAATACATATTTATCTATTTGACTTATGCCTTTATTCCAGCAACTTGCAACATCTGAGGTACAATTTGTTACATTACTTTTGTTTTTTGCAGCACAGGCAGGTGAAGTGACTTCCTCAGGGTCACACAGTGGTGTCAGTACCACGATTTGAACTGACAAGCTCCGGGTTTACTGAAATATTACTGAAGAAAGAAAAAAAACGAAAACGGGCAAATAGGGCTATGCATACAGATGTCCATCCATCCATTATCCAACCCGCTATATCCTAAATACAGGAGCCAATAAGTAGATATGTATATATACAGTATATATATATATATATATATATATATATATATATATATATATATATGTGTGTGAATGTATGTATGTATGTATATATGTATGTCTATATTTATATGTATATATATATGTAGATATGTAAATTTGTATATGTATATATATATGTATATGTAGATATGTGTATATGTAGATATGTATATATATGTATATATGTTTATGTATATATATGGTTACATAACCTCTTTAACACACTACTTCTCCGCTGCGAAGCGCGGGTATTTTGCTAGTTTTTAATAAAACTACTGCAATATGTTGACACAAATAAGACTAACCTTATCTACAAGCAGTTCATGCTGTCATATAAGTACATGTATCTTTAGTTGTGGTCATAAGAGAGCAGAAAGCACAATGCCCTCACAGGTAGTGCAGTGGTAGTGCCACTGCTTTGCAGTAAGGAGACTGTGGAAGATTGTGGGTTCGCTTCCCGGTTCCTCCCTGTGTGGATAGCGCTTTGAGTACTGAGAAAAGCGCTATATAAATGTAATGAATTATTATTATTATTACTAATGTGTCCAGCGTGCGGTCGTCCATGCGAGAGCGCACCTTCATGCAGAAGTATGCCAGCCGCTGAGAAAGCACGCTCTGCCTCCACTGAAGTAGGCGGCACAGTCATCAGATACTGATACACTTGTTCTAAACAACGCCCGTGCTTGCCGTTGCTCTGAAACACCGCCGTTTCAGGTTTTACTGATGCATCCAGTTTCTTGTCATCATTCTGTGATGGCAAGTTTCTTGGCACAGATAATGTGGATGCAACAGACTGACGCATTGCAATTTCAAGCTGCTGTTCAAAGCTGTTGTCTGATGAAGTGCAAGCTGCAGCAATGGCGCCACCTTAATTATTTTCAACTACAACTCTGTTATTTCTTGATTGATTTTTACACTTTTACACGCTATATACAGTGCTTCCGGAAAGTATTCACAGCGCATCACTTTTTCCACATTTTGTTATGTTACAGCCTTATTCCAAAATGGATTAAATTCATTTTTTTTCTCAGAATTCTACACACAACACCCATGACAACGTGAAAAAAGTTTACTTGAGATTTTTGCAAATTTATTAAAAATAAAGAAATTGAGAAAGGACATGTACATAAGTATTCACAGCCTTTGCCATGAAGCTCAAATTTGAGCTTAGGTGCATCCTGTTTCCCCTGATGATCCTTGACATGTTTCTGCAGCTTAATTGGAGTCCACCTGTGGTAAATTCAGTTGATTGGACATGATTTGGAAAGGCACACACCTGTCTATATAAGGTCCCACAGTTGACAGTTCATGCCAAAACACAAACCAAGCATGAAGTCAAAGGAATTGTCTGTAGACCTCCGAGACAGGATTGTCTCGAGGCACAAATCTGGGGAAGGTTACCGAAAAATTTCTGCTGCTTTGAAGGTCCCAATGAGCACAGTGGCCTCCATCATCCGTAAGTGGAAGAAGTTCGAAACCACCAGGACTCTTCCTAGAGCTGGCCGGCCATGTAAACTGAGCGATTGGGGGAGAAGGGCCTCAGTCAGGGAGGTGACCAAGAACCCGATGGTCACCCTGTCAGAGCTCCAGAGGTCCTCTGTGGAGACAGGAGAACCTTCCAGAAGGACAACCATCTCTGCAGCAATCCACCAATCAGGCCTGTATGGTAGAGTGGCCAGACGGAAGCCATTCCTTAGTAAAAGGCACATGGCAGCCCGCCTAGAGTTTGCCAAAAGGCACCTGAAGGACTCTCAGACCATGAGAAAGAAAATTCTCTGGTCTGATGAGACAAAGATTGAACTCTTTGGTGTGAATGCCAGGCGTCACGTTTGGATGAAACCAGGCATCACTCATCACCAGGCCAATACCATCCCTACAATGAAGCATGGTGGTGACAGGATCATGCTGTGGGGATGTTTTTCAGCGGCAGGAACTGGGAGACTAGTCAGGATAAAAGGAAAGATGACTGCAGCAATGTACAGAGACATCCTGGATGAAAACCTGCTCCAGAGCGCTCTTGACCTCAGACTGGGGCGACGGTTCATCTTTCAGCAGGACAACGACCCTAAGCACACAGCCAAGATATCAAAGGAGTGGCTTCAGGACAACTCTGTGAATGTCCTTGAGTGGCCCAGCCAGAGCCCACACTTGAATCCGATTGAACATCTCTGGAGAGATCTTAAAATGGCTGTGTACTGACGCTTCCCATCCAACCTGTTGGAGCTTGAGAGGGGCTGCAAAGAGGAATGGGCAAAACTGGCCAAGGACAGGTGTGCCAAGCTTGTGGCATCATATTCAAAAAGACTTGAGGCTGTAATTGCTGCCAAAGGTGCATCGACAAAGTATTGAGCAAAGGCTGTGAATACTTATGTACATGTGATTTTTTATTTTTAATAAATTTGCAAAAACCTCAAGTAAACTTTTTTCACATTGTCATTATGTGTGTAGAATTCTGAGGAAAAAAATGAATTTAATCCATTTTGGAATAAGGCTGTAACATAACAAAATGTGGAAAATGTGATGCGCTGTGAATATTTTCTGGATGCTCTGTATGCGAGCTTGGCCATTGCCGTTTTCCCGGGAATTACAGCAGTTTCATTCCCAGGAATGCGAGAATGAAAAATGTCCGTGAATCCTAGGCTCCCAGTAATTGGGAGCCCGGGAATGGATTCCCTACTCACAACCATGTGGAAAAATGTATTCTGGTCTGATGAGACCAAGGTTGAATTATTTAGCCACAGCTCCAAAGGGTATGTTTGGTGCAAAAATAGCACAGCACAGAACACCATACACACAGTAAAGCATGGTGGAAGCAGCATCATGCTTTGGGGCTGCTTTTCTTCAGCTGGAACGGGAGGTTTATTCAAGGTGGAAGGAATCATGAATAGCTCCAAGTATTAGTCTGTATTGAAACAAAACCTTCAAGCATCTGCTAAGCTGAAGATGAAGAGAAACTTCACCTTTCAGCATGACAACGACCCAAAGCATACTTCAAAATTAACAAAGCAATCGCTTCATCAAAGGATGACCATTGTTCTGGAATGGCCCAGCCAGAGCCCAAACCTTAATCCAATTGAAAATCTGTGAAGTGACCTGTGCACAGGAGATTCCCTCATAATTTGACAGATCTGGGAATTTTTAGCAAGGAGGAGGTTTTTGTATGTATGTGTGTGTGTGTGTGTGTGTATATATATATATATATATATATATATATATATATATATATATATATATATATATATATATATCCATCCATCCATTTTCCAACCCGCTGAATCCGAACACAGGGTCACGGGGGTCTGCTGGAGCCAATCCCAGCCAACACAGGGCACAAGGCAGGAAACAATCCTGGGCAGGGTGCCAACCCACCGCAGGACACACACAAACACACCCACCCACACACCAAGCACACACTAGGGCCAATTTAGAATCACCAATCCACCTAACCTGCATGTCTTTGGACTGTGGGAGGAAATCGGAGCGCCCGGAGGAAACCCACGCAGACACGGGGAGAACATGCAAACTCCATGCAGGGAGGACCCGGGAAGCGAACCCAGGTCCCCAGATCACCCAACTGCAAGGCAGCAGCGCTACCCACTGCACCACCGTGCCGCCCTATATATATATATATATATATATTTAGCTTCATTGGTCACCATGACACTAGGCAATTGTTGGCAAACAACACACGAGGACTTGGGACCCCTCTTCTGGGCAACCATCAGAAGCATACAGTATGTGTCCAGAAAAAATAGTTCTAAGGATCACTGAGGCACACAAATCACCCCCCCCGCCAAGGTTATAATACCTTTGGGTTGGAGCATTGGGTACTTTTTCTTGTAAGCATATTTATTTTATGCATGTGTAATACTTGAGTCATTTCAGTCCCAAACTATAAAAACATAAATAGTGTAAGTTCTAGTGGCTTTTTGTATCAGCTGTGTCTGGACTCTTTGTCAGTGTTCAATTCATTGCTGTAATTACATTTTTTGTATAACTATCTTTTTTAAGATTTCATTTTCATCTTTCATTTTTATGCTTATTGGATTTGGTTTTGTATTTAATTCTTTCAAGACCTAATTTATGGAAAGGCCACTGAATCGTGGGATGTATTTTCTAAAATGTATTTAATTTGAGGGTGCTGATTATTCTATAGCTCTCAGAAAGAATTCTACATCTGTAAGATTCCACCAAATTTGTATTTTGTTATTTAAGGTCACTGTAGATTATTATTATTATTTAAGATTTTTTTTTTTTTGCTGTAATCTTAGCTTCTTTTAACTCCTTTCAGTATCTGATCCTACTTTTTATCTTCCTTTATTTACAAGTATTTATGTCATTGTGTGACAGGTTGATAGTTTGTATAGTTGATGTTTTGTGAAGTTTAAGCTGAAAACATTTGCACTATACATCCTATTTCTACTATCAACAGTATATTTTATGTGCATTTTGTTGCCTTATTCTGTCCATCTCTAAGAAATTTTTAGGTTATAAAAATTGAAAGTGGTTTTAGAGTACTGTACTTGACATCCGTGCATTTTTTTTATGTACAAAATGGTTTTCCTGAGATAGTACTTTTTTTTTCAGCTGTAAATGCATTATGTGACTTTGGAACACCGTATGCACTTGTGACGCCATTCTCCGAGGAGGAGCTGAATGTTATCTACCCTGGGAATGTCCTCTAAGAGCATAGCCTGTTGCATTATTAATGGGAGGATAAGATGAGACCTCTTATCCTGTCATTCATAATGTACAAACAGAAATTCAAATTGCTCACTCCTGTTTGCTACATTATCAGGGTTCTTGCTTTGGGTGCTAGTCATTTTCTTATGCTTGAGGCTTTCTTTGTCCAGCTATGAACTAACTCCCCCCAAAATAAACCCAGCCCCTGTTTTTTTTACCCTCGATCAAAAGACATGGCTGAGGATCTTTTAGAGCAGAACAGGGTCCTGCCTTTGGAAATGAGACATTTCTTCTTTGAGTCATAATCAGTGTTGTGGTCTCCTGCCATACTGAAGGACAAAAAAGAGAGCAAGCTTTCAAAAAGTCAACACAAGCGACCAGAACTGCCAGTAATTCTGGTTTAAGCCTACTGGAATGGCTTAAACCCCCAGACTGCAATGACCTTAAATGCAAAACGCAAACTTTAAAGTCTGCATAGGCCTAAAATATTCCTGAGAATAACCAGAATCATAAGTCAAAATCAGAAAAAAAACTGTACTGAAGATGAAATGAGACCTTCAGTCTCTCCTTAAATACAGCGTGAGGCAGTCCCAACAGCTACATAATCAGGTATCCAACCTCCTGGGGCTCTATATACAGGAGGCAGGACAGGTGTAAACAACAAAGCAGACTAACACATACAATGTTACTTTAATACAACACTACAAAATAATTAAGAAATGCAATATCATATGAAAAAAACACAAAACTAACAGCATAATTAATAACATAATATCACAATTGTATTTAAACAAAAAGACTAAATAAACAAGAATTAACTTAAGCTGGGATAACAAGCCTGGCTGTGCCAGAACAATCGAATGGTGGCGGTAAACTTTACTGACAAATTTTCTGTAGTAAATTTTAGAGGAGTTGTTTTTAATTTTAATACATACAGTAGGTGTTGTGGTCCTTAGATATTGCAGAACACTACATCACCTGTTTTTTACCACACAATAATCTAACCACACACTACAGCCTTTTTCAGTCCTAAGAGAATGCTCTCCCTGGAACCAAAACAATAATAAGCCATTGCATCAACAGGCCTCCATTTTTCTAGAAAGATAATGACATCTTCTTCTTCTTCTTTTGGCTGCTCCCATTAGGGGTCGCCACAGCGGATCATCTTCTTCCATATCTTTCTGTCTTCTGCATCTTGTTCTGTTTCACCCATCACCTGCATGTCCTCTCTCACCACATCCATAAACCTTCTCTTAGGCCTTCCTCTTTTTCTCCTGCCTGGCTGCTCTATCCTTAGCATCCTTCTCCCAACATACAAGTTCTTATTACTTGCTTCAAATTCTGATTTTATAACTTCATACTCAAATACAGTGCAGGGTAAATTTCCTTGTTTTTTTTTTTTCAGAAACAATCAGAGAAGAATATGCTGGACCCTGTCTGATACTGATTTTTATTAATCCTAGATACATTTAATAACTTTCACTCCTGATGAGTGATGTCATTTAAACATGGCATTTATGAAATGCTGTATGAAAGGTTAATATGTGTTGAATAAATCATTTTAATTTTACAGGACATGTACTAAATGTGCAATTCATATTCATATTATATCCTTAGCCAAACGTTCCCACTTCAGTCACTCAAAGAACAAATCAATTAATCTGTCCTTTTGACACAAGAGACACAAGAGAAATTAAGAAAAACAATATGCAAGTACTTGGGAAGACTGACAGGCATAATCTTGCATTTACAGTTAATTTGAAATCCACCACAATGTTAACTTCTTATGAGGTTCACTTTAACTAGTGAGGCGGGTGAAGAATAGTGAGTGACACAGTAATAGATAACACAGCTTCAGGAAATGGATAGATGTAACTATGACACAGCATTGCATTTCATTGAACTAAAATGAGAATGAAATACATCTAAACAAGAACGACTCATGTCATAAACTGACTAGATGAAATATTATAAGAGATTACTTTATAAGCATCATACAACATAATATAATTGGGTAAAGTCAGCAAAATATCTTATTGATTAAACTATAATCCAGTTTTTGGAGCCCATCATTTACTTAATTGTATTAAAAAGGTATAGATGAACATAAAAAAACATAAAAGTCTTGAGCATGGTACCTCTTAAGAAGTGCAGGTGGAAAGCTAGTGTGAGTGGAAATACTGAATCCACATGGTCACATGGAGATCATTGAAACTCCATAATGACAATGACAAGGTACAGCATTCTGCCCCTGGACACTAAATACATAAGGCCACAGCACTAGCCACTGTACCACCATGCATAACATTTCAGTATAGGTAAAACAAAACAGTAGTACAGACCTCAATATACTAGTTATTTTCAACATAATATTTATTATATGTATTACTCAATTGTATTATATTGTACTTCATATTTTATGTTTTTGCTGCAGTATACATTTGATTTTTTCCTTGGGAATTAATAAAGTGTAATCTAATGTAAATAAAAGCAAGTGAATTATTAAAGGATTCATTAGGGGCGGCAAGGGTAGTGTGGTGGTAGCTAATTCCAGTTCTCTCCAAATGAAGTGGGGGGGGGGGGGGTTGCTGGTGAGGTGGGGACCTTATTCTCTTTTTGATGTGGCACTCTCCATATCCTGTTGTTCCTCTTTACTAATAATAAAAAAGTTCTAGTCTACAGAAGCAGAGTTATTATTATTATTTGGAGGATGGCCTGGTGTTAAGAAGGGCAGCAAACAAGCCATTTCTCTCCAAGAAAAGCATCAGGGACAGACTGATATTCTGTAAAAGGGATAGGGATTGGACTGCTGAGGACTGGGTTAAAGTCATTTTCTCTGATGAATCCATTTTCCGATTGTTTAGGGCATCTGGAAAAAAGTTTGTCTGGAGAAGAATAGGTGATCGCTACCATCAGTCCTGTGTCATGCCAACAGTAAAGCATTGTGAGATCATTCATATGTGGGGTTGCTTCTCATCCAAGGGAGTGGACCCGCTCACAATTTTGCCTCAGAACACAGCCATGAATAAGGAATGGTACCAAAACATCCTCTGAGAGCAGCTTCTCCCAACCATCCAAGAACAGTTTGGTGACGTACAGTGCCTTTTCCAGCATGATGGAGCACCATGCCATAAGGCAAAAGTGATAACTAATTGGCTCGGGGAACAAAACGTGGCCAGGAAACTCCCCAGGCCTTAATCCCATTGAGAACTTGTGGTCAATCCTCAAGAGGCGGGTGGACAAACAAAAACCCACAAAACTGCAAGCATTGATTATGCAAGAATGGGCTGCCATCAGTCAGGATTTTGCCCAAAAGTTGATTGACAGCATTACCTGGGTGAATTGCAGAGGTCTACAAAAAGAACAGCCAACACTGCAAATATTGACTGTTTGCATTAACTTAATGTAATTGTCAATAAAAGCCATTGAAACTTATGAAATGCTTGTAATTCTACTTCAGTATACCACAGAAACATCTGACAAAAAGATTTAAAAACACTGAAGCAGCAAACTTTGTGAAAACCAGCACTTGTGTCATTCTCAAAACTTTTGGCCATGACTGTAGAGAAAAGGCAAGCAAAATGACACTTTTTATTGGCTAACTAAAAAGATTACAATATGCAAGCTTTCGAGGCAACTTAGGCCCCTTCTTCAGGCAAGATGCAATACAGAGACTGAAGTTCCCTATGTTTATATACACACTCTGGGACAAGAAACAACATTGGTAAATCTTTAAATGAGAAATGTTAAATGTAAAAAATTAATAGACTCATTCAGGCTAGGGTTAATTTAACAAGAGAGAAAAGAACAGTGTATTGTCAAGATCTCTGGATAAGATAACTGTCCAACAAATTCTTTGGAAGTTTGTAATGAGTTTTTCAAAACAATGTGGATCTGTAGACATCCTCATATCTGGCCATAAAACTCTTGTCTCTATTCAATCCATGTTGTAATTTATTAAATTGTAGCATGAGTTTAACTTCCCATTCTTTTCTCTCTTGCTGTTTTGAAGTTGCCCATAAGCACTGTGACTTTAAAGTCCCTCTCACAGTGTCCATGGCTGTTGAAGTGGGCTGCTACATGAACATCTGTGTTGCCATGTTTAATGAGGAACCTGTGTAAATTAATTCTCTGGCGGAGTGTTTGTCCAGTTTCTCCCACATAGAGTGCAGTGTCAGGACATTTCATGCAGATTACATTAGATGATCTGCAGGAAAATGATCCCTTTATGTGATGTTCAAGTCGGCAGTGTGGTATAACTATACAGTCTGTATTATAGATGTGGGCACATGTTTTGCATCTTTTCTGTAGGAATGGAGATGTGCCATTTTCTGTTGGATTACACTTAGGGAGCTTCGGACAATTAGTTGTTGAAGGTTTGGTGGTTGTCTGTATGCCAGGAGGGGAGGTTCAGGAAATACATTTTTCAGTGTTTGGTCATTGTTTAGTATTGGCTGAAGTTCTTTTATAATTTTTCAAAGTGTTTCAAGATGTGGGTTGTAGGTGACAACAAGGGGGATGCGGTTCTTGTTGTCTTTGTTTTTATATTCCAGAAGGTTGTCTCTGGGTATGGCAGTAGCTCTTCTTATTTGAGTGTCTGTTGTTTTGGGGGTGTAACCTTGTCTGATGAAATCTTGTCTGAGCTCCTGCAGTTGTTTATTCCGGTCTGTCAGGTCTGAGGAAATACGATTGTACCGCATTGCTTGGCTGAAAATAATGGAGCACCTTATATGCTTGGGGTGGAAGCTATCACTTTTCAGGTAGGTCCATCTGTCTATCGGTTTGTGAAAAACAGAAGTTACAAGGGTGTTGTCTTTCAGTTGAACGGTGGTGTCAAGGAAGCTGACTTCTGTTTTTGAGTAATTCAGCATCAGCTTTATGTTGGGGTGAAAACAATTATATTCATTATGAAAATGGAGGAGGTCCTTCTTACTGGCAGTCCAGATTATGAAGATGTCATCTATGTAACAGAGATACAACATGGGTTTTACGATGCACATTGACATGAAATCTTCCTCCAATTTTGCCATAAATAGGTTTGCATAGTGAGGTGCAAACCGACAGCCCATTGCAGTCCCCATTTGTTACAAGGAGCAATCTTGTCCAAAAGAGAATAGATTATGTGTCAGAGTGAATTTTATCATTTCTATTACTGACTTTGTGGGTAAATCATGTTGTTTGAGGTACATTTCACATGCCAATATGCCATCATCATGGGAGATGTTTTTGTAAAGTGCATCAACATCCATTGTGGCCAGTAAGGTTCCCTCAGGTAAGGGGCCTAAAGCAGACAGTTTTTTTAAGAAGTCAGTGGTGTCCTGGATGTAGCCATGGACACTATGAGAGGGACTTTAAAGTCACAGTGCTTATGGGCAACTTCAAAACACAGCAAGAGAGAAAAGAATGGGAAGTTAAACTCATGCTAAAATTTAATACATTACAACATGGATTGAATAGAGACAAGAGTTTTATGGCAAGATATGAGGATTGTTTATTTCTCTCAGAATGACAGACAACCTGTCTACAGATCCACATTGTTTTGAAAAAATTCATTACAAACTTCAAAAGACTTTATTGGACAGTTATCTTATCCAGAGATCTTGATAATACATTGTTATTTTCTCTCTTGTTAAATTAACCCTAGCCTGAATGAATCTATTAATTTTTTACATTTAAAATTTCTTATTTAAAGATTTACCAATGTTGTTTCTTGTCCTAGTGTGTATATATAAACACAGGGAACTCCAGTTTCTGTGTTACATCTTGCCTGAAAAAGGGGCCTGAGTTGCCTCGAAAGCTTGCATATTGTAATCTTTTTAGTTAGCCAATAAAAGGTGTCATTTTGCTTGGCTTTTCTCTACATTCATAATGGCTAACACGGTACAACACCCTAGTGCCACGACTGTAGAATGGTATGAATATTTACTGTAAAGGATTTTCGGAGGAGGTGGATAGAGCCATGATTATTTCTGAGCAACCACACATTTTTCCCCCCTTATGATGTAATTTTAAGAAAAAAACAAAAAAAGCAGTCTTCAGATTTTGAGAGGTGATATAACCTGCTAAAGCAAACTAAACATTTGAAAGGCAATACCTGCACCCAGATCAAGTAGCCACAGCTACCTGTTTCCCATCTACGTTCCTGTTCCATACCTTAGAACTCATTTTGAAAATTATCTTAAAACTGTGTATGATCTCAAAAAGTAAAGCTGTAAATTGATTATGGCACCATCAGCTGGTAGGTCATTATTTTAATTAAGAAATGAAGAATGAAGGCACTGTGGTTAGTTTTGATGTCTCAAAGCTCCTGGATACTGGGGTTGATCTTCTGCCTATGTACAGTTTGCATGTTCTCCCTTTTAGCACACTATGTAGGTATGTGAGTGAGTGAGTAAGATCCTTTTGTATTGTTACCCTATCCAGGGTCGGAAGCTGCCTTGGGCCCAGTTTATCTGGGATAGGCTTTTGTTCCCGGAGACTCTAAAGTTGGATTAAGCAGGTTTATAAAGTTTAATGATAAGTAGGTAGATCATTACATTCATCAAGGCTTCATGCTATTCAATACAACATTTATAATATTTTGCACTTTTTTTAGGTGATAAGTCATTTGGTAGAAAGCAGATTTTGTGTGGTACTAAGCTATTATACAACAAAAGAAGCTCCTTCATTTATTAATACATATTTTTCAACCAGTGCTTGCTTCTGTATAGTTTTGAATATAAATCTTAAAATCTCATGTATTAGCAGCTGTTCTCATGAAAGAAAAATTATAAAATGTAATGTATTATGAAAGAATGTCTTAAGCTATTTGTTTTGATTGATAGAAATAAATGTGTCATTACTTCTAGCCTTTGTGTTTTCCATTTTTTAATAAAGTAGATCTGCTTAATGTGAGCTTGTAAAACAGGCTTGGGCAATTTCATAATGTATGCAGCTAAAAAATGGAACATCATCAAATTATTACTCTAGATAAGTCACCTTTTGGAAGATTAGATTATCTGTTAGTTTACCATGGCACATTTTACAATTCACAAAAGTCTTTGCATTTTAAAAAGGTGGGCATAAATTTGAATGTTTGGATTGACTGTGATGCCAAGGTCTCCTGCATAAAATGTTGAACTTTAACAGCCTTGCATATATTCACTAAACAAATCAGTTTAGGACAAGCATTGCTTCAAAGCTAGTACAATGATTTATTATTGATGGAAAAGCTTTTGTTTAAAGAGGTACATTTTTTAACTTGGGTTAAAAAATGCATTTAACATGAAAGTGAATACACCATTTTTTAATATCTGATTCTAGTCAGCTAATGTGTTCTTTTCTTTGTATAAATCTCAAATTTATTTGAACAGTGTTTGGTGAACCATAATAATAATGTAGTCCAGCAACCTGAATTTGAATTGCTCACCCAGTAGTTGTGTGTGTGGAGTCTGCACATTCTCCCTGTGTCCATGAGGGATTTTCTCCAGGTACTCACACATTCCAAATACAGTAGGTGTACCACTGGACAATCCCTACTAAATTTCTGTCTCTCCTGAGTCAGTCTATCACTACTTTTAGCAGATACTGTTGGTGCTTCTGTGTATGAAGAAACTGTTTGGCTTCCCCCCTATTTCTCTTTCGTAAGGGACCCCTTAGGAAAACCATTTCAAAAAAATTAATGTTTTTAGGGTCCTGGCATTTGCCATTTCAGTCATACTGCAGTTCCGCTCCTTTGGGAGTTTCTTCATTCTTTTGTTTTGCTTTTACTGTGGGAAGTAACAAATCAACAAGTGCACACAGTCATGGCCAAAAGTTTTAAGAATGACACAAATATTAATTTTCACAAAGTTTACTGCCTCAGTTTTTATGATGGCAAGTTGCATATACTCCAGAATGTTATGAAGAGTGATCAGATGAATTGGAATTAATTGCAAAGTCCCTCTTTGCCATGATCCATTTCCACTGGGGAATTCCATGAGGGATTTTCTCCAGGTACTCACACATTCCAAAGAAGTGTGTGTTAGTTTAGCTGGTGACTTGAAATTAGCATGTGCATGAGTAGGCCATGTCTTGAACTAAAATTCTTTCCAGTGTTGGTTCCTTTTTTGTGCCCAATGGGCTCTAGACCCCATAACCATGAAATACCTTTAATGAGTTTAATATTAATAATAAATAAATGGGTAAAAGGAATGGAAGCTTCAGTCAAGTAATTGTGTTTAACCTGGTAGCAGGCCAGCAGAAAAAGTTTTGATGAATATGAAAAAATAATCATTCTTAAAATATTCATAGAATATTTTATATCAGTTTGTATTTACTGTATGCCTTTATTGTTATGTAATTAGTTCAAAGCAGAACACATTAGCTTTTGCTTACTTGTTTCCAAGCATATGACCTTCATGCATCGGTAATCAGTTTCTAAGCAACCAAAAATGGCTAAACATGCTGTACTTGTAGTGAGAAAAGATTCAATTATACAGATATGATTTAGACAGTAAATTGGAAATATTGTAAAATTAAGCCTTAACAGCATAGTACATATTCCTGATTAATAAATATTAGTGATTTCTACCTTGATTGAAAAATGGCTATGTAACAGTTAAGGGAAGTTCAGATAAAGGCTAGGTATTCAGTGCTTTTAGCTCATTACCCCTTTCTGCAGAGCTTTTTAGAAATGAACAGCATAAAAAGATAACCTGTGTGGATTTTACATTCCGTGTTTGCATGAGGTTTCTCTTGATGCTATGGTTTCCGCCCACGGTTCAAACACATGCTGTTATGTTGATTGGCAGCATTAAATTCTCCTGGCATGCTTGTGCTAGAGTTTGTGTGTGTGTGTGCACGAGTGTCTGTGTGTTTGTGTTTGCCCTTCAGAGGATTGTGTACTGAGCTTTTGCCAGAATATTTGGTGACTCTTCATGATCCCAAAGACGATTAATTTTATTTTGTTGTGTTAGCTGGAAAATGGATATCTTACTATTAGAGCATTATAAAAGCCAGCTAGAATTGAATACACTGGATTCAGAAAATATTCAGAGCCCTTTACCTTGTGTATACTGTATTGTATTGTAGATTTAGTTTAAATGGATAAATTTGAATTTTTTACCCATCAAGCTACACTCAATACCCCATAATAACAAACTGAAAACATGTTTTCAGAAAGGTTTGCAAGTTTAATAAAAATATCAAAAACTGAAATCTCTCATTCATATAAATATCCCTGCCGTTAATTCAGCACATTGTAGAAGCCCCTTTGGCAGCAATTATACATTTGATTCAGCTTGGGTAAGTCTGTCTCTCCTTTGTGCACATGGATTTCAGCAATTTATTCCATTCTACCTGGCAGATCCTCTCAAGCTCTTGTTAAATTGGTTTGGAAGCATCTATAAACTGCCATCTTAAGGTCTCCACAGATGTTCTATGAGGTTTACTTCTGGGATTTGGCTGGGCCACTCAAGGACAGTCAGAGACTTGTCCTAAAGCCAATCCAGCATTGTCTTGGCTGTATGCCTCAGGTCATTTTTGTGCCCAAATGTAAACCATCACCTCAGTCCAAGTTCATGTACACTTCTGAAGCAGGATTTCTTCAAGGACCTCTCTGTATTTGTCTGCATTCATCCTTCCCACAATATAAATCAGTCTCCCTGCCTCTGATGCTGCCACCAACATGTTTCACCATAGAGATGGTATTATAAGGAGCATCTGGTCTTTGCCAGACATAGATCTTATAGCTCTTGCCAAAGAGTTCAATTTTTGTCTCCTCAAACCACAGAATATTTTTTCCTCATGCTCTCAGAGCCCAATAAATTTTGTTTGGCAAACTCTAAGCAGGAGTCAACTACTCTTCCATTCACACCTCATGAATGGAATGCTGTTGAAATGGCTTACAGGTTCTCTGATCTCGGCAGAAGGCACTGTTTGAATGACCATCAGATTCTTCTTGCCCAGTTACTCAATTGCCTAGGAAGAGTCATTGTAGTTCCAAACTCCTTCCTTTTCACAATTTTTGAGGTCACTTTGCTCCTGGGAATTTGCAAAGCTTCAGATCTTGGTTTCTGAACTGATATGCTGTATACATTGTAGGAACGTATATGCACAGGTGTGTGCCTTTCTAAAAAAATGTCCAAGCAATACAAATTGCCATAGGTGAACGTCAGTCAAGTTCTAGACACATCTCAAGGATAGCCAAAGAAAAAACATTGCACCTGACCACAATTTGGAATGGCAGAGCAAAGGGTTTAAGTGCTTATATAAATGAGAATTTTCAGTTTCTGATCTTTAGGAAATTTGCAAATCTTTCTGAAAGCATGTTTTCACTTTATCAGTATGTGTTGTAGATGAGCAAAAATGGAAAATGTATCCATTTAAAATTAAATCGACCGCACAGTAAAGTGTGCAGAAAGTGAAGGAGTCTGAGTTCTTTTTGAATCCACTGAATTTGTTGTTTTTTTACTTTTACATAAAGCTTTTTAAAAATGTATATATTAAGTATTAAAAAATAACTTAAAAATAAAACTTGCATTCTTTTTTTTTACCCAAAAAGATAGAAGTTGTGAAGGATATATAGGTAGCTACATCTGTTGTAAGTAAGTGTTACTATTGAGGTGCATGGTGTATTATTACATGGAATCAAGTAGAAATGATTCTATTAATGGGTTTCAAGTTCCCCAAGCTGCTATAGCGCATAATGTTGTAACTTCACAAGCTTACTGAGGAAATCAGCCATTGTGGTCCTCAGCAAGTTAAGCTTATGGTGAGAGAAAAGTACAGGAAAGTTGTGCACTTTTAGTGGGAGCTTTACAAATATGGTGGGATAATATAAGTGAGATAATCCAGGACCTTGGTTACTTAACAAAGTAATTCCAAAGTGGTTATGTTCCTTAACTTAATAGGCCTTCTTTCACCTTAAAGAAGGGAGCATGTAGTTACTGGATAGTAGTAGTTGACAAGGGCTCATTTGACCAGGCAGAAGGAAGATCAATTTTATGGAGAATGGTGGTTTTTGGAAAGAGGAAGTGTACTGGCTATGGTTTTGAAGGCGTTATCATTCCTCGTTTTGTACTTTATCATCCCTTAGTGTAATTATCCTTTATTTTGTTGTTAAACTGCCTGTTTATTTTGCTGTTATATCTGTGTCTCTGCGTTTGTGTCTGCTCTTGAGTGTTTCCTACAGTTTATTATGTATTAATTTAAATCCTGTTGTTTACATCCTGGTGACATAAAAGGGGAATAGGAGAAATTGTCAGCTTTACAGGTGTGCCAGCAGCACTACTAATATACTACACTATACTAATATCCCCAAATTGAGGAGAAGTGATATAGAAGCAAATAACATTGAATTTTAAGAATAGGGTTGATAACAACAAAAGCATGCAGGACAAATGCACACAGGAAGAATGTACGCAGTAATACATAGGTGCAGCTAGTACCATGACATGGGGCAAGTTTTATTTATTTGAATATATTGTTTTCAGTATTACAAAAGGAATATAGTGTACCTGTAGCCTAACAAAACAAAATAACATGAAAAGAAATGCTGCTCACATAACAGAAATTAAGTTTGACCACAAACTATGCAAATAAATGGGTGTGTGTGCTATGAGTCTTGCAACAAGACTAAAAGTGGCACCTGTTCATATTTCAATGTTGCAGGCAAAAGTTAAGCTGGACACGCCTTGATTTAGACAAAGGAATGGTGGTATGGGCAAACATCCATTTCAGTTTATAATTAAAAGTTTAAATACTTTCAGTAGGTACAGGCATAATGTCTTGGTATATACTTTTCAGACTGAAATATGTTTTTTTAACAAATAACACATTGTTGCACCGTTCTATTTAACAAAATGCTTGTTAACTCTCACCTACACAAATGCATTCAATAGCAGGTATTTTTTCCAGTCTCTGTTCCTCCTTCAAATCACACCAACACTCAATTATTAGCTCACATTTCATATGTAAGTCTATGCACAAAGACTGTACCTTTAAGACATTGATATACTAATTTTATTGATTCCCATTTCGTTTTGCATGTGTGATATTGTTAATGGGAAAATCTCACTTATTCCACAAAGATCACAAAAAATGAAATATGCAGAGATATTGCCTTTAAGACATTAATACACCAACGTAAAATCAAATTTCCATTTTCCTTTTGTGATATAGCATGCTTTACATTTTAAAGTATTCACTAGCTCTTCAAAAGCAGCTGGAATTTCATCACAAGGCAACAAACCTAACGCTAATAACATTTTAATGAGCGAGGGATTTGTCGTTTTTGTAAGAGTGCAAATATCCCTGAGCTTTTCTTCACACCAACTGGCCGAGATGAAAAGATCAGCCCATTACCTACACTCATTTGTGGTTTTTCAGTATGCATTTGTCACCATGCAGTTTGTCAGTTAACTTTTTTCCTGTGCACTTTTTTTGATATGACATTAGTTTGTTTCTGGGAAACTGAAAGAGTCGAAGTCGATGCTGTTTCTTTGAAAGCAGAATTTAATCTGCCTTGTACTTAGACTTTCACACAGTCTTTTTATTGTACATTTCAAGGTGGGCATCATCACAGTTAAGTTTTATTAAAACAAGAAAATATGCATGAAATGTGTAAAGCGATAGATATAGGCTATGCTAAAAGCAATCATGATTGCATAAGGAGGTAACAGGAAAAAAAGTCAGAAACTAAACTTTTTTGTGACAGTATTAAAAAATTTAGAACTGCAAATGGATGTGTTTTATAACATTTGAAAGGTAGGGGTTGCACACTTCATCTTAATATTCAGCATTTCAAAATAACAATACATTATGTATGATTATAGAACTAAT
Organism: Erpetoichthys calabaricus; assembly: GCF_900747795.2. Classification (NCBI taxonomy): domain Eukaryota; kingdom Metazoa; phylum Chordata; class Cladistia; order Polypteriformes; family Polypteridae; genus Erpetoichthys; species Erpetoichthys calabaricus. The sequence continues at coordinate 59,021,261 of NC_041402.2, forward strand.
TTAATTTAGACTTTTTCCTATAGTTGTGTGGGCAGCAAATGTGTCTGAAAACCATTTCAGGAACACCTATTATATGAAAATGGTTTATAATGTAATATGAAAATGAGAGAAAAAAAACATAACCAACAACTGTTTCTGCGCTTCAAATGAGTAAAATATACCCATATTCTTGCAAGTAGCACCCTTGCTTATAGTAGGTGATACGGAGCATGGAAATATATTTATCATCTTGTTCATATTGGTTTACTCCAACTTGCCTACTTGTAGAGTGGTGCAGATTTGGGCAATAACACTGCTAATGATGGGTGAGACCCACCTTGGTCTATAGCTTTTGCAGTACCTGGACTAATTCCAATGCCAAAATGATTTCCCTACTCTAACTCTTACTCCTTTTTTAACAGGGTATTCCCATATAATTGAAAACATTATAATCATAGATATATTCAAATAAAATTAATAACATCCATAATACAAATCATTACCTTGGGTCACCAGGATCGCCTTCTTCTATTGTCTTTATATCTCTGAGTATCACAGTATTTCATGTATTCCTATAAGAGAGCAAGTGCAAGAGGACAATAAGGCTATATATAGGAATTCTTTTGCATAATGAATGCCATTTGGTTCTTTATTGCTTTGGCCACCTTGATCCCCATTTGGCTCAACTATACTGGCTTCTTGCCCAATTACTGCTGGTGACTTGCAAAACTGTTTGCTTCAACACTATTATTTTTGCTGCTTATAAACCAATTGCAGGACTTCTTTCTCTTCCAAACCTCCTTTTTGTATCTGTTAGTAAATGCTATTTCAGCTTTTTTGGTTCCTCCTCTCTGCAACTATGTTCATGATGCTTAGCCTCTGTTGATATTCAAATACTGACATCAATCTTTAATTACAAGGTACAATAGTATTCAAGTTCCAACCTAGTTATTATATATTATAATAAACAGACAACAACCCCCCAAACACACATAAGAACATCTGGCTTGGATAAAAAAGAGCTGCTGCTGTCAATATCAGGGTTGTAGGTGGCAGTAAGAAAACGAATCCTTTCCAGATGTACCACAGGTGTACCTTTAAAGGCACCAACAGTGAAGGCTAGAGGGCACCAGTGAGCCCCAAACATGAACACACAAGACAATCCTGTGTTCAAATAAAGGGGACGTTTAGTGCAAATATCTTGTAAACACCAGCACAAATACAAGTTTCTTCTTCCTTTCTCCTCCTCTCCTCTTTCTCCCACCACCTCACTGCTCTCCTCTAGTCCAGTGTTGCCTTCTTTCCTCCCTCCAAGCTCCAACTTACCTGGACAAGGCAGTGCGGTCCCTTTTATTGAAGACCATGGAGTACTTCCGGTGCCTGGGCTTCTCCAGATGGAAGCTCTTCTTGGTCATATTGAAATCCCAAATACAGTGGAACCTCGGTTCAAGAACGTCTCTGAACACGTACAAATTGGGTTACGACCAAAAAGTTCACCAAACTTTTGCATCTGTTCACGACCACACACTCGGTTGACGAACAAGCCAGTTTCCCTTCCGGTTTGTACGCACCGATGATTTCCGCACACGTTGCATTGTTCTCGGTCAGACGTGCGTGCATTCACTGTGAACTCTTTGTGCTCTACAGTATTTTATGTGCCTTTGCATTAATTTTGCAGTTAACCATGGCTTCTAAGCAAGTGAAGAGTGGTGAGAAGAAAGGTTCGAAGAAAATTGAAATCGAATTAAAGAAAGACATTATTGAAAAGTATGAGCGTGGTGTTCGTGTTACTGATCTTGCCGCCGAGTACAAGAAGTCAAAATCTATTCTAAAGCAGAAAGTGGTCATTAAAGCAGCTGAAAGGAGTTACAGTGTTAACCAGGCAGAGGCCTCAAGTGCTGGAAGAGGTAGAAAAACTGTTGCTAGTGTGGCTGAATGAGAAGCAACTTGCAGGGGATAGCATAAGCGAGGCGATGTTATGCGAGAAAGCCAGAAAGATTAATGCCGATTTGCTGCTAAACTATCCTTCTACAAGTGGCGAAAGTGAGGAATTTAAATCCAGTAGAGGATGGTTTGAAAAGTTTCATAAGAGAAGTGGCATTCATAGTGTGGTAAGGCATGGAGAGGCTGCTAGTTTTTTTTTTGTGAAAAAATTTCACAAAATTAGTGGAGGACGAAGGCTACATCCCGCAACAAGTGTTCAACTGCGACGAGACCGGATTGTTCTGGAAGGGGATGCCAAAGAGGACCTACATTACCCAGGAAGAGAAGGCTATGCCCGGCCATAAACCAATGAAGAACAGGTTAACCATTTTGCTGTGTGCTAGTGCTAGTGGCGACGTAAAAAATCAAGCCGCTACTCGTTTACCAATTTGAGAACCCTCATGCTTTCAAGCAGCACAAAGCCAGATTGCCCATGATGTGGAGGGCAAACACGAAAGGTTGGGTCACAAGGACCTTGTTTTTGGAAAGGCTGCATGAGGCTTTTGCTCCCGCTGTGAAGTGATATCTTAAAGAGAATAATCTGCCTAAAAAATGCCTTCTTCTGATGGACAATGCACCAGCACACCCTCCAAATTTGGTTGACGATATGGTCGAGGAGTTTATTAAGGTCGTGTTCCTCCCCCCAACACGACTCCTCTTCTGTATCCCATGGACCAGCAGGTTATTTCAAATTTTAAGAAGCTGTACACCAAAGGACTATTCACCAGGTGTTTCAATGTGTCTGAGGAGACGTCTTAGACCCTGAAAGAGTTCTGGAAGAACCATTTTAATATCGTTCATTGCATCAACCTCATTGATAAAGCTTGGGAAGATGTCACGTACCGGACCTTGAACTCGGCCTGGAAGAAACTTTGGCCTGAATGCGTTCCTGAACAGGACTTAGAAAGCTTTGAGCCTCCTGTTGAGGATGAGATTGTGTCCATGGGCAAGAGCTTGGGTCTTGAAGTGGACAATGAGGACATCGAGGAGGCTGGTCCTGGATCACAAGGAGGAGCTGACGACAGAGGAACTCGCTGAACTCCAGCAGGAGCAGCATAGGTTGCTCACCGAGGAGCAGTCCTCAGGGGAAGAAGAGGAAAGGGCGGTTATAAAAAGTTATGTGAATAAAGCCATCATGGAAAAATGGAACGAGTGCCAGGATTTTTTCGAGAAGAACCACCCTGACAAAGAGGTTACGAACAGAGTGATAAACATGATGAACCGACAATGTCATCTCACATTTCTGAAAAATTTTAATGCGTAGGAAAAGGCAAGTCACATTAGACCACTATTTCATGAAGTCTGATCCACCAGCCTAAACAGCTAAAAACACCAGAAAATCAAGAAATCACAAGAGAGAAAACACCTAAGGAGAACATCCCTCCATCGCGGAGCCGGACTCTCCCTCAAAACTGTAACCTCCTCTCCACCCAGTTCCTCCTCACTTCCTTCATGCCAGACTCGACTCATGCAAGGTTAGTTTTCATGGTTGTTTATGGTTAGTTTTTGTATTATGGATTTTTCAAATGTTCATTTTTCGGTTTCGTAGCGTGAATTGTTGCAGTGTTACTTTTTCTTGGTTGTTTATTAAATTACGGATTTTTCAAATGTTCATTTTTTTCCCTGTGCTTAAAACTCATTAAAAAAAAAGTGTTTACAGCGAGCGGTTTGTAAGGCTATAGTGTGAATTTTTGCAATGTTACTTTTCTCTGTTCAAGGTTTTCTCAGTGTTATTCAATGTTTTTATATTTAGTTTACTATTACGCTGTGCATTCTATGGTATAGTTAACTATTTTTTGTGCTTAAAAATCTTTAAAAAAATATATTTCTATACAGTTTGTATGGTCTGGAACGGATTAATTGTATTTACATACAATCCTATGGGGGGACATTACTTCAGGTCACGACCAAATCGGGTTACGACCAGAGTTTTGGAACGAATTATGGTCGTGACCTGAGGTTCCTCTGTAGTAGGGAGTGTATCTCCCTACAGCAGATTCTTGTGGCACCCCAAGACTCCAACAGGGCTGCATTACTGGACCACAATTCCTGGCACTTCCTGCTGGTGTCTGAACAGGCACCAATATCCAGGGGCTGCAGCCATCTACCGTTCTGTCTTTTGCTTCTGCCCAGCCAGGAAAGGTATGTAGGTATAACCAGTCAGGACACCTGTCCGTCCACCTGGGGCTTCCCGTCGGGCAAGGGAATTCCTAGTTGGGATGCCCGTTCTTCCACATTGGGGCCACCCGTTCGGGTAAGGAACCTTTTTCCTGTCTTGGTCAGGACGCCTGATCATCCACTTGGGACTTCCCGTCTGGGTCAGGATTTTTCCCCTCTCTTAGTCGGAATGCCCATCTGTCTCGTAGGTAGTTACAAACCAGCAAACAGCAAAACAGCAATATGGCAGGCTGGCAATCTTTGAATCTTTCAAAAAAGAGTATATCTGTACAGTATAAAACACTTTTCCATGTCATTTAGTTCCTACTGGAGTACTGTATCTCGCTATTTTTATTTATGTCAGCAAGAGAACACTGCAAATATCTTTAATTTATATTTCATATGGGAGTATTGGGAATATAGTATAACTTAACCCAACCACTCCATGCAGGTCTTTTTCCCTGTGGTAAAAGCCTCCTCACAGGCTTAGAATGCTGGAGGGACTGGTTCTGTGTGCTGGCACTTGACTGTGCCAAATTAAGAATCTGCAGACACTTAGGGCAATCACTAACCATATGATTGCTGAGTGAAAGTTGGTTGTTTCCCAGAGGCAGTTTTTGTCTCTCAAGACTTAAAGGGATTACACCATTTTATATCTATAAAAAATCTGAGCTGAAATAAAGAAAAGGAAAATAAACAGCTTTTGGTACCCTTTGAGAAGCTGCTATAGGTGGTGGCTCTTTCGTGAGATGTAGGAATAAAGAAGGTGGTGTATCTGTGTTAAACAACTCCAATATAAATAACAACGTTAGCATTTATCCATAGTATCTGCAGCAATTCAGATTGCAGTAGTATTCTTATTTTTACAAAACATAAATTGTATATTGTCCTCTTACATACAGATATAATCCACCTTTACTGGAATAGTACCCATACCCGATCTTTCAATTTTAATTCATCTTTTGCTTTTGCAAAGTATTCTCAGCTATGCGTCAGTATTAAAATATGCTATGTAAAATTATACTTGTGGTTATTGAAAAAATATCTTTTTTGGGTAATGGTCTTATCTAGAGTTTCTGGTTAATTTTGTGATGTACCAAACCAGCTTTTAATATCAGGATCATTTTCAATATTTGTATCCATTGCTTGTTTTAAAATACCTAGTTCAGGTTCTGTAGATCATAGATGTAAATGCTAAAGAGGATCCAAAACAATAAGTGATAAAATATTCATTAAAATAAACAAAAGGGTTGATAATTATGACTATATCAATACATTTCTGAAATAACTGCTAAATATTCAAATGAGACCATAGCTGTCCCATTGTAAGCACTCGTCTGGTTACTCTTTTGCTCATATGAAAAACAAACAGTGCATCTATCCATTTTTAACCCTCTCATTTTGCTACAGAGTCACATGGAGCCAGAACCCTACTCATCATTCTCAGCATCATGGCAGCAACATGGACATATGGAGGATATTCAGAACCTGTATGGACCGATGTTGTTTACATTGATCCATTTCACCTCCCATTCCTTCACTCAGTCTAAATGTTTGGGATCTGACCCCCCCCCCCCCCCCCAATTCACCCTTTGCTCAAATTCACTGCCTGACTCAAATTGGTCTCAAGCAGGGACAGCCATTTAAATTCCCTACTTGGAGATAATAATAATTTTTGCATTTATAAGCGCTTTTCTCAACTACTCAAAGCGCTAGGCAATTGCAGGTTAAGGGCCTTGCACTTAAGGGCCCAACAGAGCAGAGTCCATATTGGCATGTACGGGATTCGAACCGGCAACCCTTTCCGATTTGCCAGTGCAACTCCCTAGCCTCAGAGCCCACCACTCCGCCTAGATAGCTATTAGGGTCAGTTATGCCTTACACAATAACAGGTCTACCATGTCAGAGACCATTCTACCACCCCATTTTTTCACCGAACCTATATTTTTATTTAAAATCAGCAGAAAATAAGAGAATGCTTATTTGCGTAGTTTTTAGTGCTGCTGCCTTACAAACGCTAGAACAGAGCGCTTTTCTCCCAAAAACAGCTTTCAATACTTATAGTCCTAGATTGGTTGTATCAAGCCAGTCTGCAGCTGATCTCTGACTGTACACTTAATTTTTGTGATACTGACTACAGATACTAGTCATCAACAAGAAAGTTAAAACTCTTGAATGAACGCTGCTACTTGCACGACTGTCCTCCACAAAGCAAAGAATAATATCAGAAGATATAGCACTACGAAATACTGTACATTCTTTAAAAATGTGATAGTAACCCTCCCTGGATAAATGTATGTATTACTATATTGATATTGATCAGAGAGTGCAGGGTAGTGGCTAATGGCTTTGGACTGTGAAGCCAAGGTGAAAGGTCCAGTTTCCACTAGTGATTCACAGGGTAAGCCTGAGCAAATGTCTAATATAAAAAAGTGTTCAATTAGCAGTGTTAAAGCAGTTATGCTACACCTTCAACATGCATTGGGAAAGAAATTAACAGTCAACATTTGCTATATAAAGTACCTTCTTGCTTATTTTTTAAATATGAGTTTGGGATAACAGGTGATCTTAAACGTTAGTCATTGACAGTGCCCAAGATGTAAAGTGAGGCTATCAACTGACTCAAGCCAGCCAGCATAGTGTTGTTCCTTTAGCAACACAGTCCCCAGCTTCCTGCCATTGGCTGTCCAAATTTTAAGACTGTATTATTTTCTAATAGGACTTCCATGCTTAGTACTTCATTCACCTCATTTTTACTGAGAAAATATTTCAAGGAACTGCTCAAAACTTTTATAGTGCAATAGTCGCTTAAGAATTTTCATCCTCCTAGACGGGGGTTCAATTAGGAGTAAACATTCCAGCAAAACACTAAGATGTAATTTCTTATGAGCCACTCCTTTCAAATCTGTATTGAGGCTGTGCAGATATCATTTTATTCGAATATTTCCTACACATAAATAGACATAAATAGAGTTCTTATCTTACTGGACTTTTTGGAGCTATTTGTTAAATACAGTGAGTATTATGTGAGTGAGAAATATTTATGCCAGCTCCCATAAATGGAAATTTCTTGTGCATTAAATTTAGTTAGTTTTGGTCTTATTTAATACTGCAACACTTAATTACTAAATAAGTATTTTTACTCTATGGAAACTCTTTTTTTGTGATAGCCTCTGTCTGTCCTGTCCACATGAAACAACCTAGCCCAAAAGTGGACCAATTGTGTTGAAATGCCAGGCACTCCTTCATCAGATATTTATTGGTTCAGTTTTTTGAGATATCTCAATCAGATCTCCTTTATGCAAATGTTTGAAATTCTCAAAATCACTCATTGAAAAGCATTGGTGAATTGTAAACTTGTCTATTTTAAAGGGAAGAAACAGCAGTCACACTAACTTGTACATTAGCAATAGCCACTGCTAACAACAAACAGATCCCCAGTACAACTTAATGAACTCCAGTAGACTGCATGCACTGGGAGAAAGTTACTCTTTGTTCACTGGCTCTTTGCCATTAATTCATTACTGCCAGTCCCACAAAAATCTGGCTATGAATTGTCACCAGTCCCCTAAAGCTCCATCGCTTAGTAAACCCAGAAGCAACCCACTCCTTTAGCTATTAGAAATTGATCAAGTTGCTCAGAGTCCCACAGGGACCCTTGCTCCCATGATTGAATGTTAATCCATGTGGAACCACCCACCTCCCACGGGGTCCACAAAGAGATATTCTAACTAAAGTAGTTCATTTGTCAAAAAGATTGAAAACCACTGTAACTTAAACAATTTTCCTTACTGTAAAATTATAAAATACAAGTAAGGAGAACAAAACATTAACTAGACATGAATGAAGTACCCTGTGGCGTGGCTATTTCACCGACACTTTAATATATGAGGGTGACCTCATATCCTGGTGACAGGAACAGTCCTGATATACTGTATGACTGAAGAATATCAAACAGTCCCATCTAATAAAGTTGTTCAGTGGGATAAACATTGCCTCACTGAAACAAACATGGTCACAATATGTTTACAACAGTGTAAACAAAACATCATGATAAAATCCTGCTTGATTAACAACTTGTCTTATAATTAAACAGCATCACAACGAGGAACAAAAAGCAGAAAAAAAACAGAGCAGTACCATTTATTTCTTCACACTTCAAGAACCATGTGAAATCTTGTGTTTATTTGTAAAAGTGTTTTTTCTACGTGCCATGACCCCTCTCTAGTGATCATGAGATAAAGCGGGCATTATGAGGATAGGCTTTATGCATGGGTATACATGTTACACAAGTGTCCCAGTTTGGGTCTTTGAAAATCTGCTCACCCTATAATTTGCCATCAGAGTTCCACATTGACCTGATATTCATAATGGTCACTCGCTGCATTAAAGTTTGCCTTTCACTTCTGTTATTCCCTAACATTTGTCTTAATTGAGTAGTCCCTTTTCATGAGAATTACTATAGCTGGAAATGCCAAAGCATAGAAGGAGTTAATTACAAAGAAGTTTTTTTTTTTCTTTTTTCTTTTTTTTCTTTTTAATCGGGTTATGTTAATTGGCTTTTGCAGGTTGTCACTATATGTGACTGTGGAGTGTGTGTGTGTGTGTTTGTGTGTGGAAGAGTCACAGTGATCCCCGCTCTGGCCTATTTTCAGCCTTTTTCCCATTCCCAGTGGGATAGTCTTAGGAGCCACAATCCTATAGTAGATTGAGGAGGTTTTAGAACCTACCTACTGAGCTCAGTCCATTGAGGTCTACAGTGCCTGAAGAGCCCTCAATCGCACCTGAATGTTATCCCATGCATACATTTTCTAACTTGTTTTGTTACTATGGTTCAAAAGCTGCTTCTTTCCTAGTTTTTACAATCCTAATTTCCTTTTTAAGTGCACAGCTCACATGACAACCTAATAAAACTAATTCTGTAATAAAGATTATCTGAATTTCACAATACTCAAAACTTCTATCTTCCACAGACGCCTGCTTTGGCCAGAATTGTATAATTCCTATTGAATGCATTCATATAACATCTGTTAATTTCTGTGATGTTTAAACTCCCAGATGGTTTCTAATGAGAAAAGCAGTTGAGCAGTAAAACTGACAGCAGAGATACGTAATGTGACTATCTCGGTTAACAATTCTGTATTTAACAAGGTTTTTTAATACAGTCTGTTAATGCCTTGGAATGATACTCATTTTTCAGTTCACTCTTCTGTGTATGCACCAAAAGATTCTGAAAATCTTTGAGAAATGTATTCATTTTTCAAAACCCACTCATTCCTATTCAGGGTCATGTGGGACCAGTGTGTATGCAAGCAGGATAACGTACAAGAAGCAAAGTTAAATTGAACTACAGTTCTTCACAACCAACACAAAATAGCGACTGTAAACAACATGGCCATAGCCATGCAAAATGGTCACAGAATAGCGGAGAATATTAAAAACTAGAATAGAAAATGACTATTAGGTGATGTCACAACTATAACATAAACATCTGTAAATATAATAGTAAAAATTTCAAAAGTGTAACCAAAAGGATACAAGGAAGCAACAAACAAATTCATGGCAGTTATGGATATTTAGACTTTAAACCAAGATTTGTGCCTGTGAATATTTGGCATTTCTTCCTATTTATGAATGCACTGTTTATTTTAGTTTTCTGAAAACAGCTAGTAACTTACAAATACTTGACAATACAGTGTTTTGTATTTGCAGAGATTGCCTTTTGAAAGTAAATTAATTATTTTGTTATTTGTTTTTTGTTCCTTCTCTTAATTAGCAATCACCAGCAGCAAGCTTTTCTTCTGGAGAATGTGCCATGCAACAATGCCAGCTGCATGTCCATAGGTCGAATGTTCCGAGTCTTCTGGGAGCTGTCTGACCTGAGTCAAATCAAAAATGCTGTGGTTGCCACCTTCTTTGACATTTATGAAGATGTGAGTAGTACTGTTTCTGTCCTTCCTTGTTTTTAATTATTTCCCGTCTGCTTTAATTTGACACCTGACAGAGAATTCGTACTTCTTACTTCAAGACATGTACAAAAATATTGAAAGGATCGAGCTAATTAGTGGAAGTGATTTATGACTGTGGGCTGCAGTATATAGATTAAAGTGTGTTAATTGTTGTAAGAATGTACAATAATTGTATTAAAGCAACTTGTGATAAAAGTGACTAAACTTGCAGTTTTTTTTACTGGTTCATAAACAGTACAAGCAGAAACACATTACTATAAATAAAATGTAATAACAAAATGTAAAATAAATGTGGAAATTAAGTGAAAGAGATTGTTGTGTATCTTTGTTTTAATTTGATTTAAATAGTCATATTACTGGGATGTGGCTCATCCTTGTGAGAATTGCCAGTTTCGTTATCACACTAATCTTAACATGAAAATGTGGAACGGTGTTTTTAACCACAAAGAAAAAAGTGCTAGTCAGAGGTTTAAATCTCCTGTTTATCAGAAAGAAAATTAAATGATTCAACCTCTAGTTTTCATTATCATTGAAATATTACTTGTACAATTTTTACATGAGCTGTCTGTATAATCCTACATGACATTTTGTGAAAGGTGGTTATTACTACAGAGAAGCAGAATTAATTAGATCCATCTAAATAATCTTCGAATCAACTAAATAATAGATACTTATAATCCTTTTATTATTCCAAAAAAGGAGGCTTTATGTGCAGTAAAAAAAAAAACATGCTGTCGGTTGAGAAAGCTTGTGCTTATTAAACATTGTGGATTAAATTGCTTTCAGATATCTTTCTGAGGCATTGATTATGCACCTAATTAAAAGATGTTGGTTTTTATTTATGCTTACATTCATCCTCCATCTTTAGTCATCTATTCAGCACCTCAGCTTATTATGATGTTTGTTTGCATAATGAAAAGAATACATCTGTGTCAGTTCTATTAAAATGGGTGTTTGAATTTAAGATGGACAACAGGTGATGATAGTTTGGACATGCACATTGACTTAACTCCATCACATGAAATAATTCACTAAATACAGTCATATGAAAAAGTTTGGGAACCCCTCTTAATTCTTTGGATTTCTGTTTATCATTGGCTGAGCTTTCAAAGTAGCAACTTCCTTTTAATATATGACATGCCTCATGGAAACAGTAGTATTTCAGCAGTGACATTAAGTTTATTGGATTAACAGAAAATATGCAATATGCATCATAACAAAATTAGACAGGTGAATACATTTGGGCACCCCAACAGAGACATTACATCAATACTTAGTTGAGCCTCCTTTTGCAAATAAAGCAGCCTCTAGACGCTGTCCTCCTATAGCCTTTGATGAGAGTCTGGATTCTGGATGGAGGTATTTTTGACCATTCTTCCATACAAAATCTCTCCAGTTCAGTTAAATTTGATGGCTGCCAAGCATGGACAGCCTGCTTCAAATCATCCCATAGATTTTCGATGATATTCAAGTCAGGGGACTGTAACGGCCATTCTAGAACATTGTACTTCTCCCTCTGCATGAATGCCTTTGTAGATTTCATACTATGTTTTGGGTTATTGTCTTGTTGGAATATCCAACCCCTTCGTAAGTTCAACTTTGTGACTGATGCTTGAACATTATCCTGAAGAATTTGTCGATATTGGGTTGAATTCATCCGACCATCAACTTTAACAAGGGCCCCAGTCCCTGAACTAGACACGCAGCCCCACAGCATGATGGAACCTCCACCAAATTTGACAGTAGGTAGCAGGTATTTTTCTTGGAATGCGGTGTTCTTCTTCCGCCATGCAAAGTGCTTTTTGTTATGACCAAATTACTCAATTTTTGTCTCATCAGTCCAAAGCACGTTGTTCCAAAATGAATCTGGCTTGTCTAAATGAGCATTTGCATACAACAAGCGACTCTGTTTGTGGCGTGAGTGCAGAAAGGGTTTCTTTCTCATCGCCCTGCCATACAGATGTTTTGTGCAAATTGCGCTGAATTGTAGAACGATGTACAGATACACCATCTGCAGCAAGATGTTCTTGCGGGTCTTTGGAGGTGATCTGTGGGTTGTCTGTAACCCTTCTCACAATCCTGCACATATGCCCCTCCTGTATTTTTTCTTGGCCTACCAGACCTGAGTTTATCAGCAAATATGCCCGTGGCCTTCCATTTCTTGATTACATTCCTTACAGTTGAAACTGACAGTTTAAACCTCTGAGATAGCTTTTTGTAGCTTTCCCCTAAACCATGATACTGAACAATCTTTGTTTTCAGATCTTTTAAGAGTTTCTTTGAGGATCCCATGCTGTCACTCTTCAGAGGAGAGTCAAAGGGAAGCACAACTTGCAATCGACCACCTTAAATACCTTTATATCTCATGATTGGACACACCTGTCTATGAAGTTCAAGGCTTAACGAGCTAATCCAACCAATTTGGTGTTGCAAGTAATCATATGAGCAGTTACATGCATTCAAATCAGTAAAATTACAAGGGTACCCACATTTTTGCACAGCCAGTTTTTCACATTTGATTTAATTTCATACAACTAAATACTGCTTCACTAAAAATCCTTGTTCGGAAAACACCCCAGTACTCAGATGTTCCTAGGAAATGAAAGACATACCACTGTTATCTTTTTTGCTGAAAGTAAAGTAAATTATTAATGTAGGCTGAGAGGGGTTCCCAAACTTTTTCATATGACTATATTTTAAATAAACTGATGTGTTTTTTAAATATTAAAATATTTAAGAGTGCTGTTAATAGTAAGCAGTAAAACATATTTTCAGGGCATATTAGAATGTCTTTATAGTATTTTTTCCAAATCATTTAGATGAGATAGCAATTTGTTTTTATAGTGAACACAATAAATGTTAACAATCAAAAGTCTGGACGCACCCAGAAATGTTCAAGTTTTTGATAGAAATGGATATATTTTCTACCAAGATACCATTAAATTGGTTTAAAAAATATAGCCAAGACTTTGGCCAATTAATTCTCAAGACAGTAACAGGCACATTTGTATGAAATGTTCAGTTTCTTGGAAATCTGTTACATGGAATAACCTTCATTCTTCTAAAAGACCATGGAAAAATGTTCATTCAGCAAAGTGTAAGTTGTTTTATTTTGGCCATTTTTGAACCCAGAACTGAACTTTATGAATGCCAGTACCTTGCAATGCAAGTAAACAGAATAACAGGTTTCAGTAGTGCTAATGCAATTACAAGCATTTCTGTAATAACCAATTAGCATTTACTGTATACATGACTGATTAAGGATAAACTGAGGGAGTTGTCTGTTATAGAGTGAAGGAATTGCTGCTGAAAATGGGACTTTGCAACCGTATGTGAATAACAAATAAAAATCCATTCTGGCAACAGCAGCCATTATTAACACTAGTAATGCCTTGGCTATATTTTTAGATCAGATTAATGGAACCTTGGTAAAAAAGGTATCAATTTCTATAATAAAACATGAAAATTTCTGGGTGTGTCCAAAAACTTTTCACTGGTAGTTTATAAGCATTTTGTACTTATTTATAGACTCTGATTTTTATTTTAATCTCACAGTAAAATTATATTATTAATTATTAGATTTAATGTTTCAGTAAAGCAGGCAGCAAGCCCATGAAGCCTGTAGTTTCCAAGTACCATTTGTAATGATCCATGTTCCCTGTAAAGCAGAAAACTTTAAATATTGTGAAATTATTACTTTATAAGACTCTTGTCTTCATATTAGTTAAAATATGTAGAAGTGTATGTACAGTATACATTTTTAGTATTTTTTGTATTAATAAATTATTACAATAATCCTATAAAAGCTGTTTTGGAGCAAGCTTAAACTGTTTTTTATCAGGCAATATTAGGAGTACATCATGCAGCAACAGAAACTACAAGCACATCATTCAAACAATCGCAAAGAGCAAAAAAGAGGAATTAAAAATGAGATTATCTTTCAACATACAGAATATACAGTATATAGTAAGAGCCTGTGTGGGTTACTGTATATAACATTTCCAGAATTCTTGTTGTTCTTGATTGTTTCATGAGCAGCTAATGCTTAAATATTTATTTACATTAAATAAGTATTAAAATTAAAAAATCAAGTACAATGGAAAAAAAATGAACTGGCAAAATAGGTAAAAAAATCTATGTTCTTACAAGTGAAGCTCATACAGCAATGAAATATACAGTTTGTGAAAATGCAAGTGAATGGATAAATAATGTCGAGCTTTATTCCTCTTTGCACAGAAACAAAGCTATGCAGATTTCAAGGTAATGTGACTAACATGAGAGGATGGTCAATGCCTTCCTAAAGTACTGGAATATACTGTATATTCATGCTGAAGAATGACTTGTAACCCGTGTTTGTGACATAAAATTGCACATTTCTGCTTGCAGGGAATATTGGATCTACTGATTCTCAGCAATGGAGGAGCAAAGAATGAGCTTGCAATCCATGCCTTAAAAAACAATTTTGAGGCAGATGCTTACTTTGTAAAAGTAATTGGTAAGCATTTTTCTGTTTTGTGACTTTTTTGCAGTTTTTGCAAAACTGAAAGGATTGAACTACTTTTCTTGAGTGCTACTCATGTAATTGCAAAGTGTTCTTAAATAATTCTTATGAACACAATAAGCTTTTCCATTGTATTTTCTTCTTGGTTGATTTATATATTGTCTTTTTTTTCTTGTTTTCATGAAAAAAATAAGATTTGTGTGTGTCTATAGCAAAACTTTTTTGGACACTTTAAATCAAGAATAAATAGGTGAATTGATGTATCATTTTGTGTACCAATTACACTTTCTACTGAATTCCAAAAAATCAGCTTCAGGCTTTTAAAGTTCACAGTTCTTACCAATAACAACCAAATCACTGTTTATAAGCTGGCAAAGTTTGACATGTGCAATGAGAACTTTGAAGGAAAGTCTTTTGTGAATACTGAGTTCAATCCAAAGCTGTAAGATTCTACTCCTTCTCTTCCAATTTTTTTTAGCTTTTATATGAGCCCAGCAGTTTATACACAATTCACATTGTTACCAGTAAATTAATTCATGTAAAAAAAAAGACAAAATATTCCATATTTTAGTTGCATAAAATAATGAACAGATTTGATTTATAGCAGAATAAAAGGTGAAAAATGAACTTCAGTGGTATTGTATCGTGTGTAAATTTTGGTAAATTCACACTATATACTGTACTAATGTTGTGAATATGGAGAAAGTCGTATGCTGGCCATAACATTTTCTTTTCTTTGCCATAACTGTTTTTATAAGAGGCTACTTAGGCTGTACATAATACACACCACAGTCAAAAATCATTTTGCTTACCGATAAAGCAAAAAAAAAAAAACATTATATATCTGAGAAATTTGTTACATGCTCTCTGCTTTTTTTAGATCTATCTTCTTTAATTATAAAGTGATCTTAATTAATATAGATGCATAAACTGAAATATTACTAAAATATTCTACTCAAGTCAAAGTGTTATTTCTATAGATTTTATGTATCAAAAGGTATATTAGTAATCTATACTGTATAGACATGCACAGAAAAATAGAAATGGTGTACTCTTTATGGCAATTAAACTACAAAGTGTTATTATTAGAAATATATATACACCACTGCGGTGGGTTGGCACCCTGCCCGGGATTGGTTCCCTGCCTTGTGCCCTGTGTTGGCTGGGATTGGCTCCAGCAGACCCCCGTGACCCTGTGTTCGGATTCAGCGGGTTGGAAACTGGATGGATGGATGGATATATACACCATATATGCAGCAAAATTTTTTTTGTTCCGAGGAAGAAATTTTCTTTTTACAGAAGGTCAATAAATAAATGTTATTGCAAATAAAAACACCTCAGAATTACTAAAACAAGAGAAAGCTTCTGACTTGGCTAAAAATAAAACGGCAATCACAGTCACCGTGAGGCATTGTAAAGGCAGGTATGAAGGAGTCACATTGATGTTTCTTGACACACTTTCATTGAGTAATTCATTGGTTAAAAGTACTCAACTTTAATGTGTCAGTGAGAGGATGTGCTGCATTGTTCATAATGGCTATCTGTTTTGTTTTCATTCTCTGCCTCACTCCTGCCTCAGACAGGTCAAGAGTGCCTTTACTTAGTGGGCCTCTCTTGAAGTGATGTTACCAAACCAGCACACCAAAAAGTAGAAAATCGCACTGCCAATCACAAAGTTGTAGAACATGTAAAGGATGTCACTACCCACAAAAGGAATGCAGGCTTCTAAGGGAAACAAATGTTTTTCACTTTCTTTTATAGTTTCTCTGTTTTAGTAGAGCATTCAAGTCTGTCATTGATGTGGACCTCCAAGTATCTGTACCAGTTACACTCCCAGCAAATGCTTGGCAAGCAAGTAATCAGAATCACCCCTAAATATCAGTTAGCAATGTATTCTGTAGTTATCAATGATAAACTTAGCATTTGAGAGAGCAAAAACTTAAGTGTAAAGAAAGTCAAAGCAAGTGTAAATTGAATCAGCAACCAATTATATTTATAGTTTCTGAGAGATTGTCATGTATGCAGCATATGACATATATTTTTAACTGAATTTCGGACAGTTATTCAAAATATTAAATAGTCATTATAACAGTATGCCAAACACAGTGAGCACAATGGCACATGCACATATATTTTCACCCCAATCTCTACACATAGGTTTTTTGAATAACAAGCTAATCAAAGTGTAAAACCTTTGTTACTACTGGTGCCTGTAAGTGCCGGGAAATCTCTGTGCTGCACAGCTGCTTATGACAGCATGAGCTAATGAATATGACATGTACAATGAGAAAAGAGTTGTGTTTGTGGGGAAAAAAAACAGAGAATAAACAGTTGCATAACAGAAAGAATTAGATTAAGGTTATGGGGGTTGGCATGGCTAGTGTGGTTGCATCTCTTCATAATGACCCACCTCATTGAGTGCACTGTGTCTCACACAGGAATTGTAGTTTGCAATATGAGTAAGTACAGTAGACTTCCAAAATTACAAACAAAATTTAATCAGCAACCTAAAAACAGTTTTTTTGCTGTGTTTCAGATATTAGTGTCAATTTGGATTGACTTAGGAAAATTGAGGAAGAATTTAAAAAATGATCAGTCAAAAATGCCACTTTCATTTTTAGAAAAATACATGGCCTGTTTGAGTATCTGGTATGAGATGGCTGACCATCTTAGCGGCAGTTTTAACCAAGGGGTCAGTGTCTGCTAAAGCAGTTTAGAGTGTAAAAGCTCTAAAGATTGGCAGGAGCTACCAGCTTTGTTCTTACAATGCCACTGCAACAAAGCACATCTGCGTTTTACCATATGAGGCATATTGTGGAAGAGTAGACACATTTCTTATTGAAGGTCATGAGAGATCAGCAATCTGCTATTTAGTGTGCACCAGATAGGTGGTGATTAGGAGAGACTGAAAGTAAGCAATGTTGGAATTTAATGAGCAGACCTGCTGAGCTTAACCAGAGATTTCCTATGTGTCTTGGTGTGGCAGTAAAAGATGTTTTGTGCTTTTTTTTTTTGGTCTAATGTTTTTTTTTAATATTTCATTGTCTGAGCTCATTACACATAATATCCATACAGTACAGCAGGCACATTTGAATGTATCTTTTAATCTGGTCGTGTCAAATAAGTATTTTTATTTACATAGTAGTCACACACGCTGCTGCCTCGCAGTTAGGAGATCCGGGTTTGCTTCCCGGGTCCTCCCTGCGTGGAGTTTGCATGTTCTCCCCATGTCTGCATGGGTTTCCTCCCACAGTCCAAAAACGTGCAGGTTAGGTGCATTGGCGATTCTAAATTGTCCCTAGTGTGCTTGGTGTGTGTGTGTGTGTGTGTGTGTGTGTGTGTGTGTGTGTGTGTGTGTGTGTGTGCACGCACCCTGCAGTGGGATGGCGCCCTACCCAAGGTTTGTTTCCTGCCTTGCGCCCTGGTGTTGGCTGGGATTGCTCCAGCAGACCCCCGTGACCCTGTAGTTAGGATATAGCGGGTTGGATGATGGATGGATAGTAGTCACACAGAATAGATGGATTAGCAAACTGCATTCTTGTACTAAATATTATGCCTTTATATTGTGATACTTGCCCTTATTTACCATTTATTAGTACACTGCTTCAACAGTACCCGATAAGTATCGGCATGTAGTGTGATCAGGTTTACGTTACCTGATTGGTCAATTCAGATTTTTTTCCTTTATCTCTTTAAAAAATATTTAACATTAAGCTCCTTCATAACCATACACATAGAAGCCTTGTGGTCTATATTAAAGTATTACCTTTTTTATAATTAAACTATAGACCACAGGTGTTAACTGTTTATTTTTAATTGACAAAATGAAATTCTGTAGACTTATTGTTTAATGACCATAAACATACTAAAATAAATAAAATTTCCTTAAAATACATACTTTAACCAATAAAATAGGTACAAAAATACTTATCCGTAATACTTATGGCATAAAAGAAAATAAATCCTTTTTATAATTACAAGCTATCAATTTTTTTTTTTTTTCTGTAATGTACCTATCTGAAACAAGGCTTAATTAAAAAAGTAGTTTTCACCATTTCTGTAACAAAAAAACAAAAAATGATATATTCTCCACAATCCATGAATTAATATTGGCAATTAAAACTGCTTAAATGTAAATACAAATATACTTATAGGTTTTAATTATTTTTAATCATTAATATACATTTGCTATATTTAAAAAAGGTGCGTTTTTTTTTTTCTTCAGTGTACCAGCTAGACATTCATAATTTTTGAGGTGTAATTATAAAATATGGATTATGATTTCAATTACGTAGTATTTCTTTCTTACCAAAACATATGCTGTATAACACACAGAAATAAATAAAAAACACAGCAGAAATCTTTAAAAAAAAGCCCCCAATTGTATCAAATGTTGTTTATCAAAAAAGACACAAGACTGACATGCTTAACAGATTTATAAGGTAAAGATACATTTTGCTGTTAAACTGACATGCCTATCCATATTACTAACCGAGAATGCTAAACCGGATGGACGCAGGGACATCCGGCCATGGGCCGTAGCCGCAAAAAGACGTACTGCGCAGGCGCCCCAAGAAATGAGAGGGCCGCGAGAGACGGATGAGGGGCCGCGAGAGGCGGACAAGACCACAGAAAAAGGAGGAGTGAGTACAGAAAAAAGGAGTCAAAGAAATGAGAAGCCGCGAGCACAGAAAAAAGGAAAAGGCACAGAAAAAAGTAGTCAAACGCAGGCGCCGCACTGAAACCCATTGCACACGAAACTAGCACACAAAAAAAAGAAGGACGCTCGCGCACAACAGCAAGGCACCCCCCCCCCCTACAGGCACCGGACGGGACACACACCAAGAGGGGGATTCAACAAGCCCCTGGAACACAAAAAGAAAGAAGACGCTCGCGCAACAACAATCCTCACCCACCTAACCCAACCCCCCCCCCCCACACACACATCAATAATAAGTGACAACCCAAAGCCACATTTCTAAAGGAAACGTCCATATTAAACATACGTCATCTCAACACCTTTCACACTAGGCAGCATAGGTGTCAGCATGGGTGGATCTCCTTACAATGAGGCACTATTAACCGTTCAACTGCAGAAAAGGCTACATATTAACAGTGAGTGCGATCCTCCTTATTACTTATCCATATTTCGCATGCTGAGGAACAAACAAGTCATGAATACACGGTCACGGGTACAAAACGATTCGGATCGGATAACGGGACCCAAACACACGAACACGAATGAAAACAACAAAATACCACGGTGGCGCATACAACGCGCCTTCGGAAACTCGGGAGAAAACAATGTCTCGGATCAAAAAACGCAAAGCCTCAAGTACCCCGTTACAGAGACGTGCCCAAATGGACAGACCCAATGAATGTAGACGCATACAGCGCGCGTCTCAAAGTGCTGCATCGAAACAAGCACAATTTCAAACCGAAAGAGCTCGCCGGTCTCAGACTACAAAAAAGGGAGCGAAGAGACAGAATAAATGAACGCAGACGTGTACAACGCGCATATAAACTGCCAGAAAACAAGCAAGCAAGACTCCAAAAGCAGAAGCTCAACTGACCGACATACAAAAAACGGACAAGGCTCGATACAAACAATGCACGACGTAGACTGAAACGGACTTTTCGCCAAGCGGGAGGCGAATCAATAACAAAATCAAAAATAGCGCGTCACAAATAATGGACATACAAACAACGCGCAATCAAACGCCACAAGCAAAACATGCCCGTCGCGGACATCAACGCCAGACACCTGCTAAACGCTTACGCCCAGTTGGCTGACAACGCCTTCAATAATGAGTCCACTATTGAGGAAAATTCATTGGGATTAAATGAATGTCATTTGCAATCATTGTCATTCACTTAACTTCCCAGAAGAAACAACTGGCAATACAAATAATGAATTTTACCACGTTGTTGTCAAAAGGGGCAGATTAGACTGCCTCCTTTACATTCATATCCTAAATATCTACAGAAGCTTCTAACTAACGATGTGCCTGAAAAGTAAAAACTTTTATGAACTGCATTAGAACCTACAATAGTTCATTTGCTTTTGCATCTACCGGAGTACATATCAGGCCCCCAAAAGGCAATGGCCCATACCTGCTTTCGCATATGTGGACAAATATTGCCATCGCATTGGAACAGTGCACCCTGAAACAAATCAACAACGCAAATATGCACAGGTCATTTCATTACTTCCTGGAGAGACCTCGGCTCTTTACATAAGCCTCTGACAAAGTTGACTCTGATGACGACAATGAACATCTAAATTTCCCCCTTAGAATATTTGAACCACTATTAACCCAGCCGGATTAACACAACACAACCTTACCCCTTAAAACGGAACAATAATCATGCTATTAAGAAACCTTAACACTAAAACAGGGTTTTGTGCAATGGCACACGGTTAGTCGTCAACACCATGACACACAATGTTATTCAGCAACAGTTCTTACAGGATCACTGCTAACAATACTGTTCTCATTCTAGAATTGACCTTACGAGTTCTGACCTAGAATTACCTTTTACATTGAAACGCCGACAGTTCCCCAATTAAACCTGCATTTGCCATGACCATCAACAAATCACAAGGACAAACCATGGACAGGTTGGCATCTACCTCTCTGAATCCGTTTTTGGACATGGACAATTTTATGTTGCCTTCTCACGTGTTCGACGTTCATCTGACGTTAAAGTTAAAGTTATAAATGATCCATGCCAAGGAAGGACTCATTCAAGGACAAGACACCATCTTTACTACTAATGTTGTATACAAAGAAATATTCAATAAAACCATTTCTCTATGCCAAACATACCTATTTTTTATTTCTATAGGCATCATCCAAACCTGCACACTATTCTATATCTAATTCATACATCGCACTCTTTGTCATGCCCCAACGCCAGGGGTTGGCGAGCGAAGCGAGCAGGGGGCGGAGCCCCCTAGTTGTTTTACTAAGCAGCAATTTCAAATTCTTCTTTATATTTTTCATTTCCAATTAAAAATCTAAGGTGCTGCACTTAAATGTAATCTTATTGTCCCAAACTGAAAAGGTGCCCTTTTTAATTTAAAGGACACATGAAAAAGGTCTGAATTCATTAAAGTAGTTTTTTCATTGCCACTTCTCTAAAAGCACAGACAACTTCTCCGATTCCATTTTCTCAGTTTATTACTCCACTTTCAAAATAATGTGCATATTTTCATGAAGGTAGATGTTTTTGATTTTGTGTTTTTCCCCCTTATTTTAGTAATCTTTTGAAGTAGAAGAAGCAGACCATAGGTCTGCCTGAAAGATGTGCTATTGATAAACTTGACATTTAGAAACTGAAGTATATCAGCAAATAGGTTTAATGCCCTTTATCTGTAACTCTTGGGTTTTAATTAAGGATGAACCACCTTGTACTTTCAAACTGTCAAACCTTTTCTCTGCTGGGTTTCCCTCCTGACTCTAATCCAACTTGGGATGCTGACAGCTCAAATGATTGCAGACAATTGCTTCTGACTAAAGAGCAGCCACACATAGCCCTAAACCCTATGAATTATTCTCAGTGTGTATTTTGTAAAGCACTGCACATGTAGTGCCGGCTGGCTGTAGCAGTCTTGACCCTTTGAGAGTTTTTTCTTCCTCTTCTTCTTCTTTTTACCCCTTATAATCCTGCCCGTTGAGCCGGCTGCTTTGCAGAGAAATCAGATTATCTTCAGTCATTCTAAAGTGAAAGGTTTGATGGGGGAGGGTTTTTTCTCAGTCTGGCTGGTAATGCACTCCAGTTGTAGTGTGACTCTGCATCAGTCCCTAGCTCTTAGTTCTCACAAGTATGTTAATCTTTAGATTCCAGAATGAAGATGAGAACTTTAATGTGATGGACCATTTATTTTTATGCAGTGTCTGTGCAACAAAACAAGTGCACCATTATCCTGATACTTTCCTCATCATTTACTTAATTTATCATATTTGGGCAATAAACAGAATTAATTATTTAGGAAATGTATTAAATAATAATTGTGCCAACATTAAATGTGTCTTCTTGTTAATTGTTATTTAAAATTTAGTCTTAAATGCTAATTAGTTTACTTTGGCAGTCAAACCCAATTGCAGACTTCATAAATGTTCACTCTGAAGATTGAATGCAATCTTAAACTAAAATTGTGTAACAGTTGACTTGAAACTGGCTTTTTGATATCATTATTTTTTAAATACTTGTTCAGATTTGAATTTGTCTTTGTTACTAATACAGATGGAGTTGTGCCCTTTTTTTTTCTTTTAATGTTACATGTCAATAGCAACAAAACAAATGTGGCAGTTAAAATGTGTGCAACCTCAAAGCATTTGAACCCTAGTTAAATTCTCCATAGGGTCTTTGTGAAGTTTACTTATTGCCTTTTTGTTTTTGTGGTTTTCCTCTGGGAACTCTGCTTCACCTCCATACTCCATTTAGGATGTGTGAATTGTTCGGAGTGTATCCAGGTTTAGTTCAGCTCCCTTACACCATTTGCTATTGAGAGTAGTTATAGATCTCTTGGACAAGGAATACAATGGTTGCTTGAATAAGTGCTCTTAGGTGACAACATGAGTTACTATTAGTATTACAGTTTTTAAATAATGGGCTTTGTACATAGTATATAACATTTATTAGCTGAGGTTTAATCAGTTAAACTTCTTTAAAACATTATGCGTAAAACACAGTGAGCACAATGACACCACAATATCTCCTTTTAGGCTAAAGGTGTTTATGCATATTGAATTCCAGTGTAGTTTTTTCTAACAATCGGTAGTAAACATATCTGTGCAGTTACTATATCTAAAGATTTTTAAAATACAGCAATATATTTTTAATGATGTAGACAATGGGAGACTTAGCCATATTTTTTTTAGAGCCGGTATTTTTTAATCTTTTTCCCTAATGTGGATGTGTACTTGTAAGAGTGGTCATTAAGGTGATAAACAGTAAACTGGACTGGTGTACCCACTGGTGGATTGTTTTGCCTTTGTCAGTGGATTTTTGACTAGGTTAATTTTATTAAAAACACTTTTTGATATCACAGGTGGCCAGTGGTAGTGCTACTGCTTTGCAGTAAGGAGACTGTGGAAGATTGTGGTGTTCGCTTCCCAGTTCCTTCCTGTGTGGACAGCGCTTTGAGTACTGAGAAAAGCGCTATATAAATGTAATGAATTATTATTATTATTATATCGTATCTCACATTGTTGTATATATGGAGCCAGGGACATGGCAAAAAGGAATGTGTGAGGCCTCTGAAAAACCCACAAAGCAGACCAGAACCTTATCTGACCAGCCCCAGAAGAGGCTTTCATCCAACCAGCCAACCAGTTGCTATCTGAAAGCTTCTGCCTAAACTCTGACCTGAATAAACATGTACTAAACAGGAATCTTTATAAACAAAGAATGTACATTGCTGAAAAATTTAAGGGAGCACTTAATCGTCCCAGTCAAACACTAAGTCCAATTAAACTTCAGGGATATCAGTCTGTCCAGTTAGGAACCATAAGTGATTGGGAATCAACATCAGCCTGCTTTGGTTCAAATGAAAGTGACAACAAGGTGCATCGGCGACGGCAACAGCAAGACACACCCCTAAAAGGAAATGTTTTTACAGAAGGTGGCCATAGACCAATTGCTCTGTCCTTATTTTTCCTGACTGGTACTTCTCATAGTTTTGTGTTTAGCCAAGTTTCCGTGTCATTGCCTGGTAGCAGAAGCTGTTACCTGCAGCTGATTCAGGTATTGCAGAGGTAGTCCAGCTCCTTCAGGATAGCACATCTAAACATGCTGTTGCTATGCACATTTGTTGTGTCTCATAGCAAATGGAAGAGACAGAAGGAGATAGGCCATTATATAAGGGACTGAGACCGACAGGACCATAGAAGGGCATCACGCCATCAGCAGACCAATATAGATAGATAGATAGATAGATCTTTATTGTCATTGTCACTTTTACAAAGGAACAACGAAATTGAAGGTGCAATTCGACTCAGTGTGAGGAATAAGAGTTAAAAAAGACCAAATGACAAGAAGAGAGAAAATAATAAACAAACCGAATAGTAATAAAAGTACTTTACAAAATACACCAATTGCACTGGTGACTTAAGGGTCTATATTGCACATTGGTAGAATGATATGGAGCAGTTTTTATTCTGAGTTCAGGCCATGATTGCTTTTGGATAAAAGCTGTTTTTAAGGCGGTTTGTCCTGGTTTCATTGCTCTCGTATCTCTTGGCCGATGGCAAAAGCTGGAAGAGGCAATGACCAAGATGTGATGAATCCTGTTGAAATGTCTATTGCTTTGTTAGCGGAGTCGTGAGGTGTAGATTTGTTCCAGAGGTGGAACAAATAAATAAAAAAAACAAATAAAAAAACAAAAAAAAACAAATAAAGAGCCCCCCATCCCCAGACTGAAGAGCCAGTATCCTAGCTTTCAAGCAGGCTCTGGACATCCCTCGTCATCCAGGGGGGGCTTCCTGTTAGGATAAATCCTTAGTGCGTCTTGTCCCCCTGGTGATGTTGTCCGTGCAGAACCTGATGTAATCCAGACTGGTAGTAGCCTGAGGGGTCGTAGTTGTGGTTCTTCAAGTCTTGGTGAATAAAAAAATCTCCCAATCGGTTCCTGGAAGCAAGTCCTGCAACATGCTGGGAGGCCCTCCTCACTGGCCATAGGTAAACAGTCCTGGTCATAGGTAGGGAGCTTGTTTCCTGAGGGGAGTATATGCAGGGATAGAAGCAGGGACGTGTGATCAGACCTGACCAAGGTGTGCTAGGGGTTTAGCCCTATAGGCCTGTCTGATGTTTTGTGTACAACTTGTCCAGTGTTTCTACTCCCCCGGTTGCACACTTTATGTGTTGATGGAATTTGGGAGAGAACTGCTATCAGATCCTGCATGATTGAAGTCCCCAGAAATATGTGAACAGCCTCAGGATACTTGCTCTGTTTACTGCTGATGGTGTCATGCAAAAGCCCCAGAGCCGAGTTAGCATTAGCATCATGGTGCTATGTACACAGCAGTTAGCAGTATAGCATTGAATTCACGGGGGAGGTATATGGGTCTGCATTTAATTGTCATAAACTCCACATCTGGAGAGTAGTTGTCTGGTGACTATGGTGGAATTTTGCACCATCTATTGTTCACATAAACTGCACAGCCCCCCTCCTCTCTTCTTACCGGAATGCTCTGTCCCTGTCTTGCCGGTGTGCTGTGTGGCCTGCTATCTCGAACGCCGTGTCCGGTATGAGTGGATTAAGCCATGTCTCCGTGATCAGCAGGATGCAGCAGTCCCTGATGATCTTTTCCGTTGCAATCCGCAGCTGCCACTCGTCCAGTTTGTTTGCCAGAGACCTCACATTTGAGGAGAAAATTCTTGGAAGCGGTGGTTTGTGTGGCTGCTTCCTTAGCCTCACTAGCACGCCGCCTCAGCACCCCCTCTTTTGTTTACGTTCTTTATGCCGCCGGCGGCTCCTCGAAGCTGGGATTGTAATCCACGGAGAGCCCGGTGTTCGTGCAATGTCGTCCGGAATGTTGTGGACGCGGAGAAACTCGGATGTCGAGCAACTCTCGCTCCGTAAGCCGATAGATAAAATATCCTGCCGGCTGTACGTGTATTTATCCAGGCAGGGTGGAAAAACCAAAATCTGAGTCGGAGAGCACACAGCCGCAGCGTCTAAGCGCGCTGCCATTGTAGTCGCCCAATATCTGATCCTTAGTGCAAAGAAGAACAGGAGGAGATCCGCCAAAGCCCTACAAAATGACCTCAAGCTGGTTACTGGTTTGCATGTTTGACCAGACTGTAAGAAAAAACCCCAAGAGGGCCCAATGTCCTCTAGTTGGACCTGTGCTCATAGCCCATCACCATGCAACTTGATTGACATTCACCAGAGAATACCACAATTGCCAGCTCCACCATTGTGCCCCGTTTTCTTCACTGATGAGAGCAGGTTCACGCTAAGAACATATGACAGCCAGTGAATGTTATACAGCCTGCAACATCATCCAGAATGACTAGTTTGGCAGCGGGTCAGTGATGGTCTGGGGAGGTGTATCCTTGGAGGGTCGCACAGACCAATCCATGTGCTAGGCAATGGTACCCTGACTGCTATTAGGTACTGGGATGAAATCTTCAGAGCCATTTTCAGACCTTACGCTGATGCAGTGGCAGTTCCTGAGTGACGAAGGCATTGATGCCATTGACTGGCCTGCACGTTCCCCAGACCTGAATCCAATTGAGAACCTCTGGGACATTATGTATCACTGCTTCCAACACCACCAAGTAGCGCCACAGATTTTACAGGTGTTCACTGATGCCCTGATCCAGGTCTGGGAGGATATTCCCTCAGGATACCATCCACCATCTCATCAGGAGCATGCCAAGACAATGACTTTCATTTTTGGTGTGATGTTGAATCCTGCCCTCGAAGGGTTGGTGATACTGGTTTCCATTGACCATTCTTACCTAATTTTGTTCTCAACATATTGCACAGTACTACTCAATAAAGACTTCCCACTTGAATACTTTTTTCATCGAGAACTGATGTGTAATTTAAGTGTTCTCTGGTTTTTTTTTTGAGCAGTATATTAAAAAAACGTAATCAAAGAAGCACGACATAAGAAAACAAGGGGAAAGTGGCAAAAAGGGTATGCCTGAAAAGGCAACCCAAGCAAACAAGGACTACCTTCTACAGAGATCTGTGTAAATTCCTCAAAGCCTCTTTGTCAGGGAGAAAACTTGGGATCCTTAAGTACCTGCGCGAGAACTTGAGGAGCACCTGATGAAGATCTATTCTGACAATTGGAGGAATGTGCCAATCACCACTCCAGACCGACATGCCACTAATCCAACCACCAGAGCACCAGATGGACCACAAGGCCCCCCTACATGGAGGCGAAGTTGGGAGCACAGGTAATGCGAGCTACAGTAGATCAGCATCAGACCCTCGGGCCAAATGGGTGTTCCATATAGGTTTTATAAGAATACCCACGGCATCCTAGAGTACTTATGGAAGCTAATGAAGGTAACATGGAAAAAAGTGAATTATACGAAAGGCATGGCAAAGTGCAGGAGGGACCTTGATTCCCAAAGAGAAAAACTCCTCAACTATCAACCAGTTCCAACCAGACTAGTTTCCTGAACGTGGAAGGAAATATCCTCTTCAGTGTTGTGTCCCAAAAACTCTCAGCATTCTTGCAGAATCACAACTTTGCCGATACCTAAGTACAGAAGGCAGGGAGAGGTGGCTTTTCAGGATTTTTGGAAAACGCTAACATCATTTGGCACCAGGTGCAGACAGCCAAAAAGGAAAAGAAAGATCAGTATGTGGTTTTTTCTATGTACTGTCAATTCCTTCAGGTCAGTTTTGCATGAGATTCTGTGGGCTGCATTCACTTTCGAGGCAACTCAGGCCCCTGAAAGGGGGTCTGACTTACAGTACTCGAAAGCTTGCATATTGTAATCTTTTTAGTTACCCAATAAAGGTGTCATTATACTTGATTTCTCATTACATCCATAATGGCTAACACGGGTTTCAATACGCTAGTACTACAGCCAGGGATGGGGAAGTGTGTGTCAACCTAAATCAAGAGACTCACCTTCTCATCTGAAACCACATTCACCAATTTGTGCCTAGGTTTGGTCCTCTGGTATAACTCCTGCCATTGTGTCTTCATAAATGAGATGACAGTCCCTTGGGAGGATGCCATCTACGAGGCATATGAAAGAAAAAAGTTCGGGATATGCCAGTCTCGCAGTTGAGGCAGAGGGTGAGGCTACAGGGGCTTTGTAGCCAGTTGCACTACAAGGTTGCTGAAGAGATTGGGCATCAGAGGGCAGGCCCAGCGGAAAGCAATTAAGGAACTCTCCACTGTCACCAAAAAAAGCAGTCACTGGCTGTGGCTGAAGTAGAAGGAAACAGTATGGGCTGCCAAATGACCATGTAGTAACCATGCGACACACACCCAGGTCTGATCAGCCTGTGGTGCGGCTGCCATTGCTCAGGGTGTCTTGTGGTAAAGGCCAAAACACCCTATGAGACTGACATACATAACTGATGATGTGTCATACTGGTGGAAACAACACTAAGTGGTCATCATCAATGTCATCCCAAAAAAGAAGACGTTTACAACCACACTCAAGGCATGTGCTGTGTTGAATTGTCTGGGATTATAACACGTAGTCATATTAAACAAACTGAATAGTAAACGAACTTAACAGAAATTGCCCTGAAACATGAAAAACAGTAACTCCAAAATAACAAAAAACAGCAATAAAACAGAAAATATGCACAAGTCCAAACTGTAACACAGCACACACTTCAAAAAAATAAATATCCTGTAATTTTTTTTTTGCAAATTATTTGAATAAAATAATCAAAATCTTATATCATTTAGCTGATTTAATTGGACAATGGCTTTTCACAGTCATTTTAATAAAGCTGCACAAGTTGACTCATTGTCTGCTTGTCTTTGTGCACTGAACAGAGCACCCTCCCGTGAAGTTATTTTCACGGTATGCAGTGACCAATGTTTTCATAAGTACTAATGCTAACTGTGACATTACATTGCCTTCTATACTGAATTTTTAGGTTAAGCTGTGTAAAGTTTAAAAAAAAAAGTTTCACTTAACATACGTATATGACAGAATTTCACTGACACAATTTAATTAAACTGGAAAGGTTCAAAGTATGCTGAATCAAATGTAATACTCTTTCCAGTAGCATTGTTGAAATCACAGGGCTTTTAATTGTTTTTTACATGTGTAAAAGCTATTTCACAACTAAAGTTTGAAATGGGGGATGGGAGACATTTAATGAACAATGTGATATATTTGTTCATTAAGATCAGCATATCAGCTGAAGGTGTTACAATTTGTCATGGTATCACTGATCTAAACTGCTTCACAACAGATAAAGTAGTGCCAGTGTATTAATTATACCCACATTGTGTTAAAAGCATTCAAGAGAACAAGAGATGCATGTGCTTAAATAACCATCAAAATGCCAACCTCTCCTCTCTTTTTGCTTTCAGTGGCAAGTCTGTTTAATGTTAATATATAGTATCTTGTATTCATTTTAACTGGCTATACTGTAGAAAACCATTAATCTTTTCTTATAAAGTATACATATGAAAATGTCTTTTAAATGGAAGCATTTTCTTCTTTTATTCAAAAATCCCAATGAGAAATACTTAGGACCAGCATACTGACAAAATGATTAAATCTGTAAATTGACATGAAAAAAATACATATAAAATTTATCAAAATCAGTTCATTTATAACAAAGGCAACAAGAGTCAATATTGCAGAAAATATCAACACATATTGTAAAAGTATACAGTAAGTCGAGTAACAGTATGCTCTACTTGGAATGAATGGGGCTGAGTTCAAGACCAGGAAGAGTAAGTCACAGTATAATCCCATTGCAGTATTAAAGGTGAAACTTTATTATTTTAGACATGCAGTGCAAGATCATTACAGCACATTTTAGTACATGTGTAGATACACTTCCATCCTTTTATACAGTATCTGTTGTTTGAGATATTGTAAAGTCATATTTTTCTTTCAAAATGTTACATTTTAGAGGTAAATAAAATGTGCCAAAAATCTCAATGGCACAATGGTCTTTTTTCTGGCTAAAATTTTGAACCCATTTTGTCTTTTGCAGACAAGACACCAAGGCCACATCCACACTACTAATTTTTATTTAAAAATGTCACTTTTAAAATGAAAAATCTCCATCCATACTAGGGTTTTCAAATAATGTATGAAAGTATCTCCATCTAAAACAACTGAAAAAGTATATAAGACAGATGTTTACCTACACTGTGCATGCACGCATTGGCAAAAAAAAATCCTTGAAAGGACAGTAAAGCCACCAGCCATGGAATTTATCACAAAACTGTAGCATCCAATAAACTATTTGTCTTTTGAGCATGTATTCATCAATTAACCTATTCAAAGATGTATTCATCATTTAACCTATTCAAAATGCAATTTAGATACATACAGCTAAGCAATACAAAAAAACAACATGGAATGCAAATCTTCAGTGCCAACTATTTTGGAATATGTTTTTCTTCCATAAAGGGTGAACACTCAGGGAATGAGAGTTTGGAATGAGCAGAATCAAATCAAGAAAGGGCTAAATAATAAGAACAAACAAATCAGAGCAGGGTTAGATTCCTGTGTGTTTTCAAAATTCTGTCTTTGCACTTGTACACTTGTGCTGTGGAGAGTGTTTTCAAAATGCCTGGGTAGTGTGGACAAAAGGTTAAAATAAAGATTATTGTATGCATTATTAAATGAAAATGTATTATTGTTGACAGAGCCTTAGAATCCTTAGAATTTGTTGACACTCATTATCCAAGGTCTAGACTGCAACCTCACATGACATACTTTTAGACCTTCTTCTAACAAATGACTTGTAGAATGAAACTCTTGAGACTCACAATTTGAAGAATCCACATCACTAAAAATGACTATAAAATATTGTTTCTAGAAGTGGTTTAGCATTTCTTTATTGAGCATAATCAGTTGTGTTAATAGTATTTATTATCCAGATTTTCATTATAACAAGTAATTCAGTATCAGTGCTCTTTGCACAACTCAGCAGTAACTACAAAATGCCACTTTCATCCATCCATCCATTATCCAACCCGCTATATCCTAACTACAGGGTCACGGGGATCTGCTGGAGCCAATCCCAGCCAACACAGGGCGCAAGGCAGAAAACAAACCCTGGGCAGGGCGGCCAGCCCACCACAGGGCGCACACATACACACACCCCCACACACCAAGCACACACACACACACAAGGGACACTTTAGAAATGCCACTTTCAAATAGTAAAACTTAATAGCTTGTTGGAAATAAGGCCAAAGTTCATTAGAACTTTTCTTGTTGCACTTACACTTTCAACTGGCTTCTGTGTAATTTCCCATGAATACTGCAAAAGACCAAACACATAGACATGTAAAATGTATTATAAATACAGCTGGAAAGTGATTACTACATAAAATAGACTTCCATAATTTTAGAACCCTGCTGCTTAGGTAAAATAAATGGAAAGTCATTTGTCATTCACAATAAGCACTTGAAAACTCTGCTAATTCTGATAAAGTTAAAACCTGTAATATTCAGTGTTATGTATGTGACTGTTTTTCTCATTAGATATAGTATTTTGCAACCATTTTCTGTAAGAGTTGCAAAATGTTACTTGATTACAAATGATAACTACAGATCATATTCTATTCTGAAAAAAATTAAAGACAAAATAAGAGAAAATATTTACATTGTCTGAATATATTACTAAGACACTATATACATTATCATAGTTTACTTAAACAAATATTGTATTTTATGGTTATGAACAAATGATAAACATTGGTACTTCTGGTAGCCTTTGTGACAAGGAAAAGAGCCTTTTTAGACTCATCATAATCCATAACCCTGTAATTCTGTTACAAATCATCTTCTAAATGTGTCAGTTAAAATTGAGTTCAGAAAGTGATCTTAAGATTAGAGTATGCAGGTTAAAGTCATCATTTAATTTCCTCATGATGATGAGATGCTGTCATTAGGATCTTCAAGGCAATTCACTATCATCTCTGTACAGTACAGTAGACCAAATGAAACTCACAGCTGAATGAGCAAAAGCCTGTTCTGTTAATTACAGATTTTCAGTCTTCACCTTTAGGCATTATTAGGCATTCAAAGTGAATCCTGCTTTAAACATAAAATACTGTAAAATATATATTTTGGTTTTTACTTTGTACTATACTCTTATGAGACTTTCACACCTTTTGTGGGTAAATCAAGAACTATAATTAAATGTTATTCTTATTCAGAAATTGTAAACCCTGCACAACATTATTACTCCCACAGACATTTTAATGAATAGCTTTGGAGATTCATTATAAAACAAGTATTATAATTACAGGTCCAGCTTTAGATCCTTGTCTTTTAGTAAACATAACTTTGTACTTTATTGTGCACAGATGGGAAAATCAGATAACCATACCAATGTATAAAGTATAATATGCTGTATTTTCTTTCTGAGCAAATTTCTAATTAACTCTTGCCTTATAATTGAACTATGTCTGACTTAAAATATTATGTGGTATTTGGGAACACAACTTTACAAATCTACTAATATTTTATGAATTTGGGTTACCTGTGGCAACCAAGAGACAATATCAATCTGCACATCAAGGTATTACTGTATATATTTATCTAATCATCTAATTTTACATGCATGAATTATCTTAAGTTTAAGCTCAAAGGATTAAAGACAGCAGATGCTGTTGGAGAGCATTTAAGGTTTCAGAAGTGAAGTGAGAGTTTAATTGGTAGTCTTCGGTGTTACTGTGACTTCCTTTCCTCATGGACAGAAGATGATTTCCTGCTGCACTCAACCCTTGCTATTATCAGGGGAGAAGCTGTAATATTGACTTCACGTCTGATTTACTTAGAGGGCGGAATTATAAACGATAGGTTTCAGGATTGCAGGGAGATTGAACTAATTGTAGTATTCAGTACTAGTTCAAGACATGTATTGATCGCACGAAATACACACTACAGCCCCTGCTGTGAAAGCATCAGATGGCACGTAACAGCATTCACTCTAAATAGCTTCTTTTTCTTTTACTGAGAGAATGGCTTTCATTTTACTGACACACTGAAAATCTTCACAGCAGCTATAAAAATGATAATGTCACTTCTTGTTTCATGTCTTTTTAATTGATATATAAAATGGAGTAAGTGTAATTTATATGGTTGATATGTGTCATCAAAGAATATTCATGTAAGTGACTTGTTCTTTGAGTAAAAATGTTGTTTTAGTGACATTGCTTTAAGAAATCAAAATCGAACTCTGGCTTCTACTAAGGAATGAGCTATATTTTATTTTGTACCATTTAATCCCCTTATTCGTTTTCAGACTCAGTTAAATATTATTAATATCATCAATTTGAGCATTCCATGCATTAATAGCAGGAGGGTTTTAGCTTTGAATGACAGGCTGAGGTGGTTTAAAGGCTGCATGAAAATGGGAGGAAGATGTATAGAGACTGGCAGACAAAGGAGGTAGGCCCAAGTTTTATAAAGGGAGACAAGAGAATATATAGTTGTGTTTGAAAGTTTGTGAACCCTTTACAATTTTCTGTATTTCTGCATAAATAAGACCTAAAACATCATC
This sequence comes from Erpetoichthys calabaricus, assembly GCF_900747795.2. Lineage (NCBI taxonomy): Eukaryota > Metazoa > Chordata > Cladistia > Polypteriformes > Polypteridae > Erpetoichthys > Erpetoichthys calabaricus. The sequence continues at coordinate 59,055,057 of NC_041402.2, forward strand.
AGATTTTTCACTCAAGTCCTAAAAGTAGATCAAGAGAAACCAGTTAAACAAATGAGACAAAAATATTATACTTGGTCATTTATTTATTGAGGAAAATGATTGAATATTACATATTTGTGAGTGGCAAAAGTATGTGAACCTCTAGGATTAGCAGTTAGTTTGAGGGTGAAATTCGAGTCAGGTGTTTTCAATCAACGGGATGACAATCAGGTGTGAGTGGGCACCCTGTGTTATTTAAAGAACAGGGATCTATCAAAGTCTGCTCTTCACAACACATGTTTGTGGAAGTGTATCATGGCACGAACAAAGGCGATTTCTGAGGACCTCAGAAAAAGAGTTACTGATGCTTATCAGGCTGGAAAAGGTTACAAAACCATCTCTAAAGAGTTTAGACTCCACCAATCCACAGTCAGACAGATTGTGTACAAATGGAGGAAATTCAAGACCATTGTTACCCTCCCCAGGAGTGGTTGACCAACAAAGATCACTCCAAAAGCAAGGCGTGTAATAGTCGGCGAGGTCACAATGGACCCCAGGGTAACTTCTAAGCAACTGAAGGCCTCTCTCACATTGGCTAATGTTCATGTTCATGAGTCCACCATCAGGAGAACACTGAACAACAATGGTGTGCATGGCGGGGTTGCAAGGAGAAAGCCACTGCTCTCCAAAAAAAACATTGCTGCTCGTCTGCAGTTTGCTAAAGATCACGTGGACAAACCAGAAGGCTATTGGAAGAATGTTTTGTGGACAGATGAGACCAAAATAGAACTTTTTGGTTTAAATGAAAAGCGTTGTTTGGAGAAAGGAAAACACTGCATTCCAGCATAAGAACCTTATCCCACCTGTGAAACATGGTGGTGGTAGAATCATGGTTTGGGCCTGTTTTGCTGCATCTGGGCCAGGATGGCTTGCCTTCATTGATGGAACAATTCTGAATTATATCAGAGAATTCTAAAGGAAAATGTCAGGACATCTATCCATGAACTGAATCTCAAGAGAAGGTGGGTCATGCAGCAAGACAACAACTCTAAGCACACAAGTCCTTCTACCAAAGAATGGTTAAAGAAGAATAAAGTTAATGTTTTGGAATGGCTAAGTCAAAGTCCTGACCTTAATCCAATCGAAATGTTGTGGAAGGACCTGAAGTGAGCAGTTAATATGAGGAAACTCACCAACATCCCAGAGTCGAAGCTGTTCTGTACGGAGGAATGGGCTAAAATTCCTCCAAGCCGTTGTACAGGACTGCTCAGCAGTTACTGGAAATGTTTAGTTGCAGTTATTGCTGCAAAGGGGGGTCACACCAGATACTGAAAGCAAAGGTACACATACTTTTGCCACTCACAAATATGTAATATTCGATCATTTTCCTTAATAAATAAATGACCAAGTATAATATTTTTGTCTCATTTGTTTAAATGGTTTCTCTTTATCTACATTTAGGACTTGAGTGAAAATCTGATGATGTTTTAGGTCATATTTATGCAGAAATATAGAAAATTCTAAAGGGTTCACAAACTTTCAAGCACAACTGTAATTTAGTTAAGAGATATTATGCCTCTCCACAATCAGTAAGTATAACTCAGTTCTGGGAAGAGCAGTGTAGGTTCTATGCAAGCCATATAGCATAGACCAGCTCTTGGCACTTGCATAAATATTGTAGTTTGCCAATCCTCTACACGTGTTTTGAGTGCTAGGAACAAACTTCTAAACATATATCCTGTGGAAGGTGCTATAAGAGAATGGAGCTCCAGGGCAACACTTGGCCTAGTTAGTCATTCTCTTTGTGTAAAATGTATTATATTCTCTGAACTTGGTGTTATGTTAAGGTCATTCAGTGTAGCCATTGAACTCCACCATGATTTTAATGGACACAATATCAGTTAAAAGTAGACATTTTTGGGATGTAAGGGTGTCTCTTTTGCTGTTTTCAAATGCTTTTTGAATTTTAACCTTCTCTACAATAAGCTAAGATCCCAGCCATATCCAATCGGGCTATGCATTTTAAAGCCCATTCTAAAATCCAGAGATTTCAGCTCATCTTTAATTAACAAATCACAAAAGACTTTAATTAAGAGCTACTTAATAACTGAAACTAAGTTTGAAACTTTAAAACAAAAAGAAATGATTTACAGCAAGAAAAAGTAAACCAGAAGAAATAATAACTTGAATATTTTAGTAATCAAAAATCTTTAACAGAAAGCTAATACATTTGAATGATCAATTTCAAAAAGAGTATCAAGGTTTTGAGTAACTAAAGACTTTGAATAAAAGCCTGAAGAGCTGTTAAATTAAACAAACTAAACTGTAATTGAAATACAAAAAAAGCAAAACCTAATCTTGTAAAAATATATTGAAAATACTGTCTAAACAGAAGGAAGGCTAACCTTGAATAATACTGAAGAGTAAACCTCTGCTTAATAAGAAAAGAGCAAAAAATCTGATTCCAAAAATTGGAGAAGAAAAAGGGAAAGTCAAACAACCTGAATAATTCAGAAATCTTTCTTATGGCAAGCACGGAGACAAAAAAAGCACTCAATATGAGTGTCAGAGATTATAAACTGAACGTTTGAGCAAAGAATTCCTATTAAGTAATTGTTCCCACATTACTTGGCCTAAGGTCCACCTGGGAATTAAATCTATGATAGTTGGCCTAAGTATCATCCAGGATATACATCAAAATCACTCTAGTTAAACTATGATCAAAATGTACAGAGCCCAGTCTGAACAATAAAGTGTAAAAGATGGAGATAAATAAAAACAGAAAGTATTGGAGGCTAAGGATGGAGCCTAGGCAAACCATGATTCATCAGTGTTATGATGCAGAGACTGGAATATGGCAAAATGGTGTGAGACCTCCAAAACAAGGTCAGAAAGTAGGCTTTAACCTTCATTGGCTAGCCAAGAAGAGGATCCCTCAAGTCTCAAAAATATAACTCAAAAATGCCTTGCAAGGGAGAGATCCGCCAAGCTCTGGTTTGCAGCGACACGTCAAAGTATTTTTTAGAAATGAAGAATTTATTGAACAAGTGAAAAACAAGGAAATGTGCTAAAAATAAAACAAAAAAGGATTTGCCTGTAAGTTAAACAAGTCCTGAAACAGTATTCAAAATCAGAATTCAATAAACAGGCGAGAATATCCAGAAACCAGCATAACAAGCAATACAAATACATACTTTAACCCACCCACAAAATACAGTCAATGGGAGCACATTCAACTTTCCAAGAGTAATCCAAGAGAAGATTCATACCAACATGATCAATAATCACAACAAAAACAAAATATCTATTCAGAATTAGTAAAAAAATAGTAAAAAAAAAATAGTGTTAAAAAAAGCTTTAGTTGCCTCACATTTTTATGCAATCGTTTTGTTCAACCCACTGAATTAAAGCTGAAAGTCTGCACTTCAACTGCATCTGAGTTGTTTCATTTAAAATTCATTGTGGTAATGTACAGAACCAAAATTAGAACAAAGTTGTCTCTGTCCAAATATTTATGGACCTAACTGTACATTCAAAATAGAGTCAGTAATGAAGCAATTGCTGAAAATGCTAAAAATAGACCAAACAGAAAAGTCACTTAATTCCTGACACCTACAGATAAGTGGTGACTAGCTGCCCCAAATGGAAGACTTCACATATGTTGGAGTATGAGGTAATTGTTAGAGTGACCAACAAGTCAGAAACAGCAGTTTTTCAGACATTTCATCAGACTACAGTGGTGAAGCACAAGCTAGGTCCTTGGACCTATAGCCTCTTCCTCACATGTGGCCACAAGCTCTCAGCAGTGGCCAAAAAAAATAGATTTAGTTGTCTCCTCAGTATCAAACATGCCAGCCAATTGTTAAACAGTAGCACACTGAGCTGTTTGATGTCAGTAAAAGGTTTACCAAAAGGAAGTCCTTTCATCAAAGTTCAGATAAATGCTATATGCCAGAAATAAAATCATCCATTCATTTTTCACACACACTTTAAAATAATGACTGATACATGAAGTGCAATGTATGGTTATTAAATCTTCTGCAAGGTTGGCAGGTGGAAGTCATGTTGAGAAGAAACCCATAACTCATTTGGAGGATAAACTATGTAGTAAGATATATACCTCTTAATGTGAAAGCAGCAATATTTTAGCGTAACTTTCAAATTGTAGCAACACCTTGAATTTTGTGTGTGGTCTCGGCAGACTAGGCTTTTAACATCTAAATAAACTTCCAACTGAAATGGTTTTATTTCTTTCTTTGGGGGTCGTGACATAATTATTTTTTCATTGTATTATTGATTTTAGGACCAGGTCAGCACAGCACTGGAGGCAGTGCCTACTGTGTGAGATGTCATATGGGATAAAAAGAGGCAGAAAATCATTGGAGTTAAAAGGTTTATTGCTTCATTAGGTTTAGTTTTCTTTGGAACTTCACAATATTCTAGGTCATGGTTGTTTGTACAGTATTGAATTAATTCAATTACATATTTGATTATATTAGGTTGTAACATTTTCTTCTGACATTATAAAGCTAGATATACGACTATTTGATTTCATGCTGGCTTTTTCTATTGTGTTGTTCTTTTTGGGCCATGTCTAATTCTGAATCCAAGTTAAGAAAAGTCCAATCTGTAACACTAAATGTCTGGTTTGGTCCCTTAACCTCCCTCATTCCTAGTAAGCTGTGGACAACTGTTTTCTTGGTGCACACATGACATCTGTAATGTCTTACACTGCAAATACTTTTCTTTTTATTACACTATTTAGGAAATCTTACACACTCCTTGTGCCCATCCTTGTAATTAACGTTCACTTAAATTTTTAAAGCAATCTTGTATTCTATATTGCTGACTTGGATTCAGACTTGAAAGTTAGCGTCACAAGGAATGTCTGTGTTTCTCCTATTGCATGTGTTTTTTGTCTTAACCTTTTTGTTGCAAGGGTGTTGCCGCAACACTGAGCATTATTAATTGTGCAGTGGTATTCACAGAGTATGTTTAGACTCCATAAATAACCTGGAGGAGCAAAGGAGAAATACAAAATTGCACAATTTTGAGAACTCAGATCTCATTGGAAGTGATCACAAAGTAATCACATTTTCCTAGCAAACAGATTAAATGAAGACAGATAATGAATAAACCCAAATGGCATTGTAGCTGTGGTGCTTCTTCTTTAGCTGAAAATGTCACTCAAATGATATTCTATGTAGATACATTTTTAGATTCTCTAACAATAACAAATTATGATCTTCTGGTCTTCATTTTCAAATCCCTACAAACTTCTATTGACCACATATTCCATTCATCTATCCATCCATATATCTACTTTATTCAAAATGTTCTATATCAGCTAGACATGGAAGTAATAATTTCACTGTACTTTGTACATGTTACAGTACTACTACTGCTGCTACTAGTACTACGTCTATAACTACCACTCACAGTGTCCAACTTTAGAGTTGTTGGGAGCCAGAGCCTACTCCTGCTGAAATGCATGCAAGACAGAAGCTAGTCCTGAACTGGAAGCTATTTCATTGTATGTCACACTTGTGTATGCATCCATTCAATCATTTTAGGTCATGTGTTTGGCATGTAGAACTGAAAACTGAGTCGGTTGGCAAAAGCCAAAATGAGCACTAGCAGAATATTCAAACTCAACACAGATCATAAACAGGCAGTAATTAGGATTTCGAACAAAGTTTCCTAGAATGGTGAAGCAGCAGAAATCATTGTTTAACCCTGTCCTCTACCAGCTTTTAAGGTATTTTATAATATGTTAAGTTAATTTTATATATTTGGAATTTTGTTTTATTGTAATTTGGATCATAATGTATATTATGCTACTAACCTTAGAAAATATCCAAAAAATGCAGTATCAAATGGCGATGTAAATTGATTGCACAAAAACGTCATTATGTATGGAGAACAGCACCACCTTATCTTATAGTATTTAAAATAACATTTTATTCAGGTTGAATTACAGGTTATGGGCAGTCACATGTAATTTTTAATGAAAATATAGCCCTGTGAGGCTGCAGTGAAATTTGGAAAATGGGACACTTCCACCTATAGCAGCTGTCACATGGGCATACTGAGAAAACTGCTTTTCTACAGTTAATCATTTTTTTGTCATCTGTGTTGCTCTGGCTTAGTTTATAGAAAATTACAGTACAGTAATCCCTCCTCCATCGTGGGGTTGTGTTCCAGAGCCACCCGTGAAATAAGAAAATCCACGAAGTAGAAACCATATGTTTATATGGGTTATTTTTATATTGTCATTAAAAGAATGCAAACATAGCTTCCTCCTCAAAGGAGTTTGCGTGTCAGGGAGCACAGAATGTCACATAGATAGAGAAAACAATCTCTAGCAAATCTCTAGCAAACAAATCAAATAGGGCTGTTGGTGGCTTTTAAGTATGCGAAGCACCGTGGCGCAAAGCTGTTGAAGGCGGCAGCTCACCACCCCCTCCGTCAGGAGCAGGGAGAGAGAGAGAGATAGAGAGAACAGAGTTTTGTTTTTCAGGTCAAAAATCAATACGTGCCCTTCGAGCTTTTAAGTGTGCGAAGCACCGTGCAGCATGTCGTTTCAGGAAGCAGCTGCACAAAAGATAGCAAACGTGAAGATACTCTTTCAGCATTTTTAGACAGAGCGTCGTATGGTCTAGGTGTGCGAACAGCCCCCCTGCTCACACCCCCTAACGTCAGGATCAGAGAAAGTCAGCGCAAGACAGAGAGAAAAGTAAGCAATCTAGCTTCTCAGCCATCTGCCAATAGCGTCCCTTGTATGAAATCAACTGGGCAAAACCAACTGAGGAAGCATGTACCAGAAATTAAAAGACCCATTGTCCGCAGAAATCCGCGAACCAGCAAAAAATCCGTGATATATATATTTAAATATGCTTACATATAAAATCCGCGATGGAGTGAAGCCGCGAAAGGCGAAGCGCGATATAGGGGATCACTGTATTTTATAAAAAAGTACAGTTATGCCTCTTTTAGGTCCTTTTTTTTGCCATTGTGTCCTGCCTAAAACTTAATTGTGTTTGGCCTTTATTAAAGTTAAATACTGACAAACCAACAGCAGTTTGATAAAGCAGTATTGAACAATAATTTAGTGGATTGTGTCAACACTACTTGCATCTATTCATCAAATTATTATGAGTTCATCTCATAATTATACCTTTAAACTCCAGTAAGAGCCTATAAACATAAAGCACCCTTACTGCTTAAACTTCTAAATAGGTACAAACTCTGAAAGGGAGAAAAGAGCAATAAAAACCTTGGCCAAAATAAGTCCTTATTATAATAATGATAGAGTTTATTCAAAGAAAAGAATACAAAAAATGAAAAAGGGGAAATACAAACTATGTATTCAAAGAGGCAACCTAAAAATGATCAAATCCAGAAAACAATAGCAAAATCTATGAACTAAACAATAAAAATGAGAACTTCAGAAATCCAAGAGCCAAACAAGATGAACAAGAGGCTGCAGTGTCTTAGCACTTTATATAGATGAAGGGAGGTTCCCACAGTTGAAGTATCCGTGAGCTTTCCCCTCTGGACTCAACATATACAAAACAAAGAAGATAACTAACAGAACTGATATTTAAAAAGGATAAAAGTTATAATGTAATACACAAGAAAATACTAAGTAAAAACAATATACTGTAGTACAAAAAGAAAGAGATAACAAAAATATATTTAGTAACATAAATCACTAAAGAATTAATAAAAAACATCAAAATGTGCAAACAAAAAGAGAAGATGCTAAAGTCATGGAGGAAAACCCTGGATAAACTTGTAGTACTTGCTAAATTTAGTAGTTTGGTGGTTACAGCTCCTTCTTAATAGGTCCAGGGAACTGGGTTCAGTTTCAATCCACTCACTGTCTGTGTGGAGAGTTCTATTAGCATGGGTTTCCTCATGCTACTTCACTTTCTTTCCGATATGCCTAGCATGTCCATTTAACCTTAATTATATTATTGATATACTGTAATTTAATTAGGCTTGTATTTACGTGTGGGGTATATTTTGTCAGCATCTGGTGGCTGAGGGGGAAATTATTTTAATGAATGAATGAATGCTCCTAAAAGTATTCAGCGCATTTATGACACAAATGGAATGGATGCTACTAAAAGTATTCAGCAGCATTTATGTCACTTAAAAATATGTTATGCTTCTTTTGTACCTTTGATACCTACTGTAATCTACAGCAGAATAAACTAGAGAAGTGAAAGGTTTGATTTATGATAACCTTGTACTAAAAAAAGTGGTTTTAGAAAACAAAGGATCAATTGATCTTTGATTGTCCATGTACAGCCCTTAGTTGAAAGTTCTTTACATTACCCATTTTTGTTGACAAACCCTTGTTTGCCTGTTAGTTTTATAAAAAAAAAAAAGGGGGAGTTATATTCACAAATTATGCATAGTGTGTAAATGAGTAAATAATTATCATGTCATCAGCAGCAGTATTGTGAACCCAAAGATTTAATAAACAGTAGTGCATGTTTAAAATCTAAGACTGCAATTGACATGTCTCTCATATCTACTTTGTTGCATGTTTGCCCATTATAACTTAAAAAATATTTCTGATTGGTTGGCTGTCTTGAATGAATAGCCCACTTCAAGTATGGTTACAAGAGCTGTTAGTTTAAAAATTTAAATTTAATTATGCTTTCCAAAGCACTATTTTCGCCTACTCCTTCCTGTAGCTGATTTACTGAAATTTTTGGATTCCTGGTTATTGTGAGGAGATCACTTTCAGCTGAACTCCAACTCACAGACACACAGACAAGAGGTTCTGATGTTCTGCTCTGTGTTGTTGAATCCTTAGTTTCCTCCGTGATGCTGAGGCAGAAAAGTAGCCCTAAACGATGAAACTTTCTCGCTGATACTTGAAAGTGGAGATAAGGTAATTGTGGTGGGAAGGAATTTTCCTCACATTATTTCTGTTGTGGCCAAAAACATCAGCCTTCTGGCTCATCTGCTACAGAAAACCTTTCTAAAAACAGAGAATCATCACAAAGGCCTTTTACAAAATGACTGTCATTGTTATTCAGCTTGCAGCATTTTGTTAAGGTATAAACACAAACATCAACTGCAGCAGGAGAGCCTGCATGGGATCCTGGGATGGTTTTCAACATCCCACGTCAGTTTAATTGTTGCTGTGCAGATAATTTTGAAAAACGTCCACATACAGAATGAGCTTCAATTTTCTCTGCATCTAAGCTATTTGCCTAAAAGTAAAGTGATGAATTCCAGGGACCTTTAGCTGTGGCTTTATAACTCCCCATATGGATGTTCACTCTCAGCGGACATCCTAAGGTCATGTGACATCTGTTTAGATGGTGCATTACACTTTTATGGGTTACTGGATGAGAATTCTTACATCTTTAGGGGCCTCTCAGACTTTTCATGGTTATTGGCTCTTTGATTATTTAATAGTCATTTGTTTAAACATTGACTGTGCTAAGAAAAGTTGTTTGTTTCACTTTCTTTTATTCACTGTGCCACCATGCTTTGTTAGACAAAATAAGTTTGCCTTTTTTACATTCTACAGTATTTCAGAAAATACTCCAGATTGTACCATCATAGTCATGTGTAGTGGTAAAACATAAAAGAAGTGAAACCATCAATTCATTCAATTAACATCTAAGCAGGAAAACTATGAACGTGAGTTTCTATTGTTGCGGGTCATCTGTTCTTAGGAAAAAACAATATGAAACACTGTGATCTAGAATATATGGTTATACCGACATTAATTTATAATGTTTTTTTTACCATACTGTGTTTAAATTTAACACTCAAGCTTCCAAAGCTGCTCATCCAGCTTTACACTTTTGTAATTTTTTGCATTGATTTCTGTTGCAAAAACCGCTGGGTTTTGATTCAACTGAATGCTCCCAAAGAGTAATACTGGGAATGACTAACAGTAGAGCTAGCAGCTTATCACATCAGCATACAGCTACTGTCTAATACAAAACAAAAAAGGAATAAATTACAGGAACTGAAAGAAAGACACAAAGAGCTGAAAGCTTGCACTAACAGTTTCCTGTCTCTCAGCAATCATGTTTCTGAAAAGAGGAAAGTTACTGGGCAGATGAAGAAAGAAGCTAGACAAACCAGGAAAGATTCTAACATTGTGTTCATCAAGGCTTACATTTTTCACACATCTTTCTGTAAGTTGTACATAATTAATCAAATACGCATAAATGTATTGCTAGTGGGACTATTTAAGCTTTTAAAAAACATAAAGAGCCAGGATGCCTTCCTGAACATTACAGTGGATAAATTTGTTTTTGAAATCTCTTTTGAAGGTGAGATTATTATTATTGTTGCAGCATAGTCAATCATAGACTAAAGCAATGGGCCCTAGGTATGGCAGTGAGATAGAAAGAGATTGTTTTTTGTTTAATAAAGTGACATGCATACAGATATAGCTTATCAAAGCCATTAAACCAGGTAATTAGTACATTTATATGTGCAGAGTACAGTGTCCTGAAATTAGGCTAAAAAATTGAGTTCAGGTTGCTGAATGGCATCACACTGTTATCAATGTTCCTCATGCTTGTTGCACCCAATAGGTACTTACAAAAATATAACATCTCAAATATTTTGTTTCATTTAAACAATGATGGGTTCTGGTATTTTTATTAATGTCTTTGAACTTAACTTTGATTTTTCTATTTCCCTGAAGAGTTATCCTTATGGACTTTTATAAACTGGCAAAAATACTTTTTTTTTAATCCAAAATTCTAGAAACCCTAAAAATACTTATAAGCGAAAATCGAAATATGTTGAATATCTTAATACCAAAAAGAGACACGGATTCAGAATTTAGCTTTGCATTTCAATTTCAAGTAGCAGTAAACGCATATTGTTTTTTGATGTTAAAGATTTTCAGGGTGTTGCTGTGTGCCTGAGATAGTAGCTTACTAGCACTGTTCCATGCAGTCAAGACCAGACCTTTAAGTATGGTATTAACAGGGGATGGTCCTCAGGTGTGAGTGTCGTGTCAGTGAACAACAGAAGGAGATCAGGACTGAAGTTAACTAATCCACACCTAGTCCTTTTGTGTTTTTGGTTTTTAAACATCTGCACAGTCAGTTAAGTATCTGATTGCTTGTTAACTGTGGCGCACAGGTAATTGTACCACTGTGGTATGCAACACAAATTTAATATTGGTATTACAACATTCACCCTTTATGTTGAGTAGCATTAACCTGAATCAATATTTTGTTTTGTTGCTTCATTGAACAAGGTAACATTGTCAGGAAATCCTATCATTAGTAAGTTGCAGAACTGAAAGCAAAAACAAATATATGGAAGGTAATAACTTGACAGAAAATTTAGATAGTGAAATATATGTTATTAGAATAGCATCTTAAGCATTATTACCCGCTTTGTTTGATTCTTTCCACTTTTTTCAATAACTCAGAAAAGCTAGTGAACTAATTAATTACTATATTTTTATTAAGATGATTTTCATTTTTGTTAGAATGCATACAGCTTATTTTAGTAATGTTATATATAGGTGCTGTCCTGATTAACTACTCTGTAGGCAAATATCAAGGATTTAAACTTAATCGTGCTGCCAGTGCAGTGATGTGAAAGAGGAGTAACAGGTGCCCACCATGCTGGTTGAACAGTAAATGTGCTTCTGCATTATGAATTATCAACAGTGGCTTGGTGACGCCTTTTGGTACTTCTGCCAGCAGAAAGTTGCAAAACTATAGAGATGACAAGATTACACCCTGGACCAGTAGCTTTGTTGCCTACTTATCAGATACAATCTGATCTTGCGGGAATCTGCAAGACAAAGAGACCGTTGCAAAATGGTCAGTGAAGGACAGCTCGTCATCAATCACCACCCCAAGCTTGAGAACAGACTTGACAGATGTTAATGATAATAAGCCTAGCTGAACAGAGATGAGGTGCTGAAATAGAGAAGAAGCTGGGATAACAGTAAGGTCTATCTTTGTGAAATTGAGCTGGAAATAGTGTTTCTTCATCCAAATTGTGAGACATACTAAGATACTAGCTGATACTGTCTGGTCCTTTGTAGAGAATGACAGGTGCAGCTCTGTATCATCGGCATAGCACTGATAAGAAAAACCATGGGAACCAGATGATAGGGCTTAGTGAGGAGATATATAGAGAGACGAGAAGAGGGCCCAGCACCAAACCTTGGGACCCTCTTGTGCTTACCTGATACACACTTGACATCTGTCCTCACCAGGACTACTGTAGTGTTGGATCAGTAAACTAAAACAGTTCTGAATCAAATAACGGATAACTCCCCTCAAGCCTCCATCTCAGAGCTATTTCATTCTCCCAGCCCACAAACATATGTGCCTCTCTGTTCTCCCCGGACTGCGGAAATGATTAACAGGAGCTTTGAGTGGGGTGGCTGGTGTTGCTTTTCTGGTGTATTTATATCAGTATACTTTTGAAGAGCATCAAGGGCTGTCCCCCCTTCGTGATTCAAGCAGGATGTAATGCATATGTTCAATTTAACACTTGTAGAACAGGTTCACCCAAATATCGAACATATTAATAAAGGACTGAGCATGAGATGCCTAAAAACTGCCATTTACTTCTGGTTCTAAAGTTAAAGTAAAGCTGATACCGTAATGTTTTAAAAATTAAGGCTGTTTGGTACTTTTTCAGTAGCAGTATACTGTGCAACCCTATCCAGGACACACAGTAAGATCTGGCTGTCATTGCCAGCAAAAGGTTTTCAACCAAGTATTAGAAATGAACATTTATTTCCAGTTATTTAATTTGTCCAATTACTTTTGAGCCCCTGAAATGAAGGGATTGTGTTAAAAATGCTTTAGTTGCCTCACATTTTTATGCAATCATTTTTTTCACCCCACTGAATTAAAGCTGAAAGTCTGCACTTCAACTGCATCTGAGTTGTTTCATTTAAAAATTCATTGTGGTAATGTACAGAACCAAAATTAGAAAAAAGTTGTCTCTGTCCAAATATTCATGGACCTAACTGTACATCGACTATCGAAGTGCGTTTGTCTGATGTGTCAATCTATCATTGCTATTCCAAAGAAGGAAAATGTGGAAAGGCACTTTCGAACTGTTCATAAAAACTACGAAACTAACTTCCTTCCGAAAGCGATCTGAGAAAGAGAAAGGAGAGGGAACTAAAATCGCAGTTAATCGGACAGCCGTCATTTTTGACTCGGCTGAATTCAAAAGCAAAGGCAGACATACTGAAGCATCATTCCGGGTGAGTCACTCAATCATTAAGCATAAGAAGTCCTTCCAAGATGGAGAGATGATAAAAGAGGCCTTCGTTGAGGCAGATGGCTAGGGAGAAATTCCTGCTGAGATGCTGAGACCCCTGGCCGGAGGAAAAGGAGTTTCTCCTTGTCATTAAACATGCAGAATACATGCAACTTAATAACGATCAATGGCCGCTAGACTTGGCTTTTTTTTCCGATCTGACCAACATGTTGAATGAGCTTAATTTACAGCTGCAAGGAAAAGACAAAACCATGGTCAATATGATTAGCTCAGTTAATGCTTTCAAACATCTGTCCTCAAAGCTGCAGTGCCTTGATTTGGGGAACATCTAAAACGTCGCGTCAGAGCTGGAGACACAATGGAAGGCGTGTGCACAACTTGACAGCATACACTACACAGAGCAGATTAAAAATTGTCTGTCAGACTTTGGCAGACGGTTTCAAGACTCAGCTTTACTTGAGCCAATCATTTAAGTGCTGTCTATTTAGGGAAGATGTTGAGGGTGATTCACCCGCATCAAAAATTACAACACTGTTTCACTTAAAACTCCTCTACAGTGGAGGATGAGATTTTGACACTACAGGATGACATTCAGCTGAGGTATGGGGCTCATGGACAGTTTTGGAATTTACTCACAGAGGAAAAGTACCCCTGCGGTGGGTTGGCACCCTGCCCCGGGATTGGTTCCTGCCTTGTGCCCTGTGTTGGCTGGGATTGGCTCCAGCAGACCCCCGTGACCCTGTGTTCGGATTCAGCGGGTTGGAAAATGGATGGATGGATGGAAAAGTACCCAAACATGAGGAAATGTGCTACCCTCTTGACTGCATTATTCGGCTCTACTTATTTATGCAAGTCAGCCTTTTCCCACATGAAGATTATTAAATCCAAATACTGTAGTGACCATAAATGTATTGAATTGTTATTGTGCCATAAGGGTTATTCAGTTATGCAAAGTACGACAACATATATTTTATGTATAAAGTATACTCAGTATATATATATATATATATATATATATATATATATATATATATATATATATATCATTTTTAATAGGTAGATCATTTCGACCCGGTCATTTTAAAAGTAGCTTGCAAGCCGAAAAAGTGTGGGCACCCCCTGAAGTAGTGTAATGCACTACTGTTTAAATACTTGTAATCAAATTTACTGACTTGTCTAGAAAGTCTTTATTTACATTATTGAATGTGTTTCTAAGCAAATTATAATTATTACGCAGGATGTCTGAGTGAGCAATGTTCAATGTCTTAAAGGGCAGGTATTCCATTCCACATAAGATTCAAGGAGGCAAGTCTACAAAAACTGAAGACTACTGCAAGTGCCATATCCTGACATACATTTCAATTTTTTTGTCACATCTCTTTAACATTCCCATGAAAATGGAATAGAATTCTATGTATGAATAAATTACCTCAATCTTTACCATAATTGTTAGTGAATTTAAGATAATTAATTACAAAATGTAAATGCTTTCTTTCTGGTTACCACAAGCCTTTTTTTGATAGTGTAAAGACGGCTGAGGTGGAAGAGCCACACAGGCATGAGCATATTTATTAAATTACAGTGAACACAGCAGGTAGCTGGCCTCACTCAATCCATCAGTGCTCTGGCTATTTGGGTGCTATAATAGCAGTCATTTTACTGTTTACCAACTCCATGTTTGCAGGTGTTCAAGTAGTTAACTCGGTTTTATTTTTAATTATTAAGATTTTTTTTAAGAATTCTTCTGTGCTTAAAGTACTTTACTTGCTGGTTCATATATTTGAAATTGGACTTGCGTAATGTAAGTAATGTAACTTAACTATTTAACTGTGTGATTTACATTCACTGTTATTGGTCATTACCTCCTTATTAAAATACTGAAAGAATATATGTGTATTTCATCCTTGTATTGTCCAGTTCCTATATATTTGTATGGATTTAGAGTACAACTTAAAAATAAGTAATAAAGTAATATGATTACTTTTTTCAAGGATGTGATGAGTAAACTAAAGAAATCCTATGAGTTTTTTAAGAGAAGTCATTAGTGATTTGTAACAGATTACTTTCTTCAAGTAAGTACCCTATCTTAACTCTAAATACCTGCTGACAGCTTCTAGAAGCTATATGTGCAGTTTCTTTGACCTTGTGAATTCTCTCCAGGTGAGCATTTAGAAAATAACTGAAAGGGGCTTTCTGCAAACACTGTCTCATTTATTTAGAATACCACATTATCAGTGCTGAAAGATTACTACCCAAAATCTAAAATGCATAAGAAATGTAATGAATATGACACTTCAGGAACCACCAATTTTATTTCACCCTATATAGATGAACGAGCTAGATTTTGCATTTTAAATCAAGCACGAGGCATAAAACTCATTTAATAAATGAAACTGGTATTTAATTTTCCTTTATTCATATATTCAGTTCAAGACATCAAGAAATGGTGGAAAAGATAGGCAAAGTTGACTACTTGAAATGTGGGGTGTTATGATGGTGATGAAGGCTTTAATTGAACTAATAATAATAATAATAATTCTTTGCATTTATATAGCGCTTTTCCCACTACTCAAAGCGCTCAGCAATTGCAGGTTAAGGACCTTGCTGAAGGGCCCAACAGAGCAGAGTCCCTATTGGCATTTACGGGATTCGAACTGGCAACCTTCCGCTTGCCAGTGCAGATCCCTAGCCTCAGAGCCACCACTCCGCCTCTACTACTGTCTTCATATTTTTTACCTTTTGCAAATGCACATTAACTCAGCCATCTCTAAATTCATAGTATTAACATTAATAAAAAATATTAAAACATACTTGTAATGATTTTGATCATATGTACATTTATTAATAATCCATTTGTTTTTCATGTTCCACATACATAGACAAAATGATCTCCAGGAACTGGAAGCAACATCAAAGGGGCCCAGTCTCTAAACTCCAACCTACCATAAAAACATTTTAAGAGTGACATTATTCTCAGATTGTACCTTTATCAATATTCATCAGATTCACTATCACGTTTATGTCAGGTTTTCAGGTATCTGTTTTGATAAAACATAGATCTGAATACAAAGGTGAAGTGGGTACACTCAAATCCATTACAACTTCACTTAATGAATGTGTTAAAGGATTCTACTGAGCATTACACTTCAACAGCTACAGATATATTAACGATTATTTTATCCAGTACTATATCTCTATTTTTTGTTTATTTCCATGCATAAACCATAAAAGGTTTGGCAAGCATATTTTACATTATTATAATTTATAGGTACTGTAATTTTTGTTGTATACATTAGATATCAGTTTGTTGATTTCCTTTGTTTTGATTTTTTTAAATTTATTTTCATAAGCAAATCCTAACTCCACTTGGTTATTGGTAGAAGGGTGGAGACTACATTGAGAAATGACAGTATCTGTTTTGTTAAGGTTCATTCCATTTTCTAAAAAATCCCGTTTTCTAACTTTAGCTTGACTTCCCCTCCTATATTCTACACTTGTAATAATCTAATAATTATTTTTAAATGGTAACGTGTTACTTATTTTACGCTTTCACATTGTAATGTATGTAATCAAAACCCATTTTACTTTCTAATTATGAAGACTAATTAGTCTACAAGAACGCTTCTTTCATTAGTTGGCTGTGCAGTGTCCTTTCTGTTAAAACCATGCTAATTTCTTTAGATGTACTAATTTGACAATGCACTTTCTGTTTTTTTATGTACTGCCTGAGCACATGCTCTTTAATGTATTCTTTCATATCCATCACATTAAAAAGAATTAGGCTTTCTCAACATTGAACAGAACAAGCATTAACTGAACATAATGGATGTCATAATGTTTTGCCAAAATTTACAGTGAATTCAGAAAGTATTCAGACCCTTTCACTTTATTGTGTTGTAGGTTTAATTTTAAATTAATACAATTGCCTTTTTTGCCTGTAAATCTACACTTAATAACCCAAAATGACAAAGTGAAAATGTGCTTTAAGAAAGTTTTGCAAATTTATTAAAAATCAAAAGCTGAAATCTCATATTCACATACAGTAAGTATTCAGATACTTAATACAGTACTTTGCAGAGGCCCCTTTGCCAGCAATTACAGCTTTGAGTCTTCTTGGTTAATTATCTACAAGCTTTGCACACCTGGATTTTGGGCCGCTTATCTTATTCTTCCTGGCAGGTCCCGTCAATCTCCGCTAGATTGGAAGAGAATTGTCTGTAAACTATCATCATCAGGTCTCTCCACAAATGTTCTTTGTGGGTTAATTCTGGGCTTTGGCTGGGCCACTCAAGGACAAACAGAGACTTGTCCTCAAGCCACTCCAGTATTATCTTGATTATATGCTTTGTGTCATTGTTGTGCTGAAAGATAAACTGTTGACCCAGTCTGAGGTCATGTACATTCAGCAGCAGATTTTCTTCAAGGACCTCTCTGGTATTTGTCTGCATTCATGCTTTCCTTCTATCTGACCATTCATCATGTCCTGGCCCCTGAGAATCACTCCCATAGCATGATGGTACCAACACCATGCTTCAATGAAGAGATGGTTTAGTTAGGTTAGCTGTGTCTGGTCTTCAACAGATATAGTGCTTGGAGTTCTGCCCAATTAGTTCAGTTTTTTGTCTCATGCAGACCATTGAATTTTTCCGCAGCCCCCTCAGAGTCCTTTATACAGTCATATGCCTTTTACACAAGAGTGGCTTCCATCTAGTCACTCTACCGTGAGCACCTCGTTAATGGAATGCTGCTGAGATGGTCATCCTTCCTATAGGTTCTACCATCTCAGCAAAGGACTTCTGAAGCTCTGTTAGAGGTGACCATTGGATTCTTGGTCACTTCTCTGATCTAGACTTTTCTCGCATGGTTTTTCAGTTTGACACAATTGCCAACTCTGGAAGGAAACCCTATGCTCCTAGGAATATGCAGCAATTTTAGAAATGGTTTTGTACACTTGTCAGAATCTATGCTTCACCACAATTTTATCATGGATGACTACATAGAGTTCCTTGCAATTTTGCTTGGCTTTTGTCCTGACATGCAGAGCGAATTTTGGGACCCTCTTTCCACTAGATGACTTTCTAAACTATATCCAATCAATTCAGTTTGCTACAGGTAAACTTCAAGGAGGTAGCATTTTTTCTGTACAGCACAGAACAGTGGCACAAATTCTGTCTGAGGTACCTTCTACTTGTAATTAGTATGTTATCCTTTTCTTTACTTTACATCAGTTGCATTACACTGTTTGTCTGGCTCTAGAGTTTACATATCCCTGATGCAAGTATATATGTTCAGTTTAGTTTGTGATGGACTGATCTCCTGTTTACAATTTTTCTGCTTCATCTGCCTAATGCTACAAGAATAGGAAGCACATAAAAGTATAGTTTTGTAAATTAATGTATGTTTTTGTAAGAAATCCCAGTTAATCTGAATTGGCATTTGGGGTCATCACTCTTTAATACTTAAATTAATGGAATTTTGCTAATTGTAATAACCTGCCTTATCTGCATAATCTTGTATGTAGACTGTTGTTTCATTTTCTGCAACTGTACAACAGGCACACACATACAGATTGCATCCTTTACCACAGCTTACTCCTTCTGTTTCCTTTCTTATCAATTTAATGTAGTCCATATTTGAAGTTTCTTTCTTCCTCCCTCTGTCTGTCTCTGCTAATGAGTCTACTGATCTCTCATAGACAGCATGTGCAAAGATAATGATTTTTGTAAGAGTTGTTTTACTCATACATTGAGGTGTTATATCTTGTACAGCCGGCAGAAGGTTCATATTTTATAAAGGTTAAAATCTGACATTTCTAAGTTTTGTTAAGCGCTCACCTACCGACCAAGTAATTCTATTCCACACCTAAATATCCATATTACTAACCGAGAATGCTAAACCGGATGGACGCAGGGACATCCGGCCATGGGCCGTAGCCGCAAAAAGACGTACTGCGCAGGCGCCCCAAGAAATGAGGGGCCGCGAGAAGCGGATCAGGGGCCGCGAGAGGCGGACAAGACCACAGAAAAAAGGAGTCAAAGAAATGAGGCGGTGGGAGCACAGAAAAAAGGAAAAGGCACAGAAAAAAGTAGTCAAAAAAGCAGGCGCAGAACAAAACCCATTGCACACGAAACTAGCACACAAAAAAAAAGAAGACGCTCGCGCACAACAGCAAGGCACCCCCCCCCCCTACAGGCACCGGACGGGACACACACCAAGAGGGGGATTTAACAAGCCCATGGAACACAAAAAAAAAAGAACAAAAAACCACACCACACACCCTACAAGCAACGGACGGGACACACACAAAGAGGGGGATTCAACAAGCCCCTGGAACACAAAAAGAAAGAAGACGCTCGCGCAACAACAATCCTCACCAACCCCCCCCCCCCCACATCAATAAGAAGTGACACCCAAAGCCACATATCTAAAGGAAACGTCCATATTAAACATACGTCATCTCAACACCTTCACACTAGGCAGCATAGGTGGATCTCCTTACAATAAAGCACTATTAACCGTTCAACTGCAGAAAAGGCTCCATATTAACAGTGACTGCGATCCTCCTTATTACTTATCCATATTTCGCACGCTGAGGAACAAACAAGTCATAAATACACGGTCACGGGTACAAAACGATTCGGATCGGATAACGGGACCAAACACACGAACACGAATGAAACAAAAAAATACACGGGGGCGCATACAACGTGCTTCGGAAACTCAGGGAGAAAAAATGTCTCGGATCAAAAAACACAAAGCTCAAGTAACCCCGTTACAGAGACGTGCCCAAATGGACAGACACAATGAACGTAGACGCATACAGCGCGCGTCTCAAAGTACTGCATCGAAACAAGCACGATTTCAAAAGAAAGAGCTCGCGTCTCAGACATACAAAAAAGGGAGCGAAGAGACAGAATAAATGAAGGCAGACGTGTACAACACGCATATGACCTGCCAGAAAACAAGCAAGCAAGACTCCAAAAGCAGAAAGCTCAACTGACCGACATACAAAACGGACAAGGCTCGATACAAACAATACACGACGTACACTGAGACGGACTTTTGGCAAAGCGGGGGGCGAATCAATTAAAAATCCAAAATAGCGCATCACAAATAATGGACATGCAACAACGCGGCACTCAAACGCCACAAGCAAAACCTGCCCGTCGCGGACATCAACGACAGACACCTGCTAAACGCTTACGCCAGTTGGCTGACAACGCCTTCAATAATGAGTCCACTATTGAGGAAAATTCATTGGGATTAATGAATGTCATTTGCAATCATTGTCATTCACTTAACTTCCCAGAAGAAACACTGTCAATACAAATAATGAATTTACACGTTGTTGTCAAAAGGGGCAGATTAGACTGCCTCCTTTACATTCATATCCTGAATATCTACAGAAGCTTCTAACTAACGATGTGCCTGAAAGTAAAAACTTTATGAACTGCATTAGAGCATACAATAGTTCATTTGCTTTTGCATCTACCGGAGTACATATCAGGCCACCAAAAGGCAATGGCCCATACTGCTTTCGCATATGTGGTTAACAAAACGCACTATATTATGTCCAAAAAATATTAATGTTAATCACATTGATAACCAGGTCATTTCATTACTTCCTGGAGAGACACGGCTCTTTCTAAGCTCTGAGAAAGTTGACTCTGATGACAACAATGAACATCTGAATTTACCCTTAGAATATTTGAACACTATTAACCCAGACGGATGACCACAACACAACCTTACCCTTAAAAACGGTGTTATTCAAGCAACACTTCTTACAGGATCACATGCTAACAATACTGTTCTCATTCCTAGACTTGACCTTACGAGTTCTGACCTAGAATTACCTTTTACATTGAAATGCCGACAGTTCCCCATTAAACCTGCATTTGCCATGACCATCAACAAATCACAAGGACAAGCCATGGACAAGGTTGGCATCTACCTCTCTGAACCCGTTTTTGGACATGGACAACTTTATGTTGCCTTCTCACGTGTTCGACGTTCATCTGACGTTAAAGTTAAAGTTATAAATGATCCATGCCAAGGAAGACTCATTCAAAGACAAGACAACATCTTTACTACTAATGTTGTATACAAAGAAATATTCCAATAAAACATTACTCTATGCCAAACACTCTATTTTTTATTTATATAGGCATCATCCAAACCTGCACACTATTCTATATCTAATTCATACATCTCACTCTTTGTCATGCCCCAACGCCAGGGGTTGGCGATTGAAGCGAGCAGGGGGCAGAGCCCCCTAGTGTCTAAATAATTGCAGTATGGTCATTTCTTGTTGGTTCTCAAGCCTGAGTGTCTGTATTGTATTTTTTTTCTTTTCATTTCTTTAGCTCTGTGTACTTTATCTGCCATTGTACATGACAAAAAATTAAAGCCTGTGGAGCAGAGAGGAGAAAGAAAGAATAGCACCCTAGGAAAAGCTCCAAGAGATTAGACAGGAAACCTCCAGTTTTATATTAATTGTGTCTTGCTCATTTTCTAAGAGACTGAAGTCAGGGAAGACTGGCGAGAGGCTTTTCTCTAATTTCTCCAGATCAGCAAGTGGTAGCATGCAGCTCACACCTAAAACTAGCAGGATTTTGGTATCCATAAAAGTTATAAGACAGCTTGGCCCTTGGTCAGCTACTGCATGTAGGGGAGACCACCTATGACTCAGGGTGTGGAGTATGGAGTTAAGATTTGGAGTGAATGAAAGTCAGGGGTTATAAGAGGGAAAGTGGAGAGAACGGAGTGCTTTAGTGTGGTTTTTGACAGGTATTTTAGCTACCACAATTGAGAGACCCACAAAGAGCCCGGAATTCTTCCTGTTTATATCTTTCTGGGTGTAGATGTGAGGAGGGGCAAGTATGTATATATAACATGTTACTTTTTGTTTGAATAATGGTGGCACAGCAGGTGTAGTTAGCTTCTGAAAGAGCCTGGCAGTTGGTTTGATTACCAGCTAATGTGGCGATTAGACTCTGCTTCTTCAGCAATTGCATTTGTTTTTTTCCCACAGTCTAAAGATGTGTATTGTTTTGGAAAATGTTGCTGTTCCCTTATAGTGTTTTGCTGCAGTAATTTTAACTAAAATTTGATTTGATCTTCATCTAAATCATAATAGTGCAAACAGAGAAAGCAATCAAATGAATAACACACAACAAACACGATGTGAGACCACACTGATGCGTAAGTTGCCCAGCCTTTTTACTGATTGATCCGTTGCCAGTCCACTTCAGTGAACTGTTTTTGGGCAACCTTTTATGAATGGTGTACTTAAATGTTTATATTTACATTTATTTGCATAGTAAATGCTTTTATCCAACTCAACTAACAAGAGGTCAACATAATTGAGCAGACACGAATCTGGGGGACTGTTTGGGAAGAAGTGTTATAGGACAAGGTTACAAAATTGATCATCACGAGCAAAGAGCCCAAAATACAACACAAGCTTGTTACAATTCCTAGGTTACAAAACCCAACAGCCAGTTAGAAAGAAACAAACTAAACACGAGTCTTCAAACACTTCTTACAGTAAACATATTGAGGGATTCAGAATTTTGAATCGAGGTGGGAAGCTTGTTCCACCAGCTAGGAGCTATACATGAAAAGAGTCTGGAATGAGATTTGATGCCACACTGAGGTGGCCTAACCAGATGCCATTCATCAACAGACCTGAGTAGGCAAGAATGAATAGTATCTCATATGTGTCTTCATATTTTGTATATAGGTAGAGACCCACCCACTGACTCATCTGTAGACAAGTTGTAAAATTTCAGTTAGGTTAAAATCCATAGTTATGCTTGTTCCAAAATGCCTAAGATCTTTTTTCTTTAGCTGTTCTGTAATGGATTTACTTAAATGTTTAGGAGCATTGTTGCAGTGGTGTAGCTAGAGTTCGTGCCGCTCAGGGTGGGGCGGTGCTTCAATTTGCCGCCCTCCAACATATCTGAATATGTTAACCTATTTAAATAGAAAATTAAAATGATGTATATAGAAAAATTAAGATACATTTTGCATAGATTTATTCATATATAGAGAAACAGCAATAATTTTTC
The DNA here is from genome assembly GCF_900747795.2 of Erpetoichthys calabaricus. Taxonomy (NCBI): domain Eukaryota; kingdom Metazoa; phylum Chordata; class Cladistia; order Polypteriformes; family Polypteridae; genus Erpetoichthys; species Erpetoichthys calabaricus. The sequence goes on from NC_041402.2 coordinate 59,078,369, forward strand.
ACATGTAATTATTTATAAGCATCAACTTGACAAGAATATAGTACCTGTATAGACACACTGATAAGCCATGTCCTAATTATTAGTTTAATATAATTACGCTGCGAAAACCAGAACCAGTAGTGTACTAGTGATAGGTGGGGATGTTTTCTGCGCAGAGCAAGAATGCATTCGGATTGATAATGAAACTAAATTATAAATTGTAAATTAGTTGTTTATCTTCCTAGAAATTATTATTGGTGTAATGTTTATGTTTATTTTTGTTATTGACTCATCAATTTCAACTGCTGTGTCTGATACTGTCACAGAAGGGCAGTCTGAAAATTATTTTTGAAGCATTTGTGGATAAAAATCAGAGGATTTTACTTTTTCATTAATGAGTGATATTTTTCTGAACCCTGCTGCTTACACACGAATTGTATTGAGCCTTTTGGCCAATAATGCCATCCCCAAAAATGTGCTACCCGGGACGGACCACCCCCTTCGCCCGCCCCTAGCTGTGCCACTGCATTGTTGTAGTGCCTCACATATATTCTGATGAACTTTCACACACATGCTGCTTCTCTGACTTTCTTCTGTAGCATTTTTCTGGTACAGTGCAGAACTACTTGTTCACTCAGTGAATGCAAGGCTTCAAATTCAGTATCTGCAGACCAGGTCCTGATCATTCTACTCACACCATCACACTTCTTTTCCTGGAGTGTAATATTTTGTTACTGTAATTTTTTTTTTTAATTTGTGGTAAAATGTTTTACTTTTATCTGTCCACAAAAAAATTCTTTACCATAGTCTTCTAGCTAATTATGGTAGAATGTGATAATTGTTAAATGGGTGACTTTTTTGTCAAGAGCAGTAATTCATTCTTAATATCCTTTCTTGCAAATCACTCTGTTTCCAGTATCTGTCTACTGATGGACTGCTGGGTAATTAACATTACCCATTGCTGGACAGACCTGTTTGGCTGGTATGGTGGTATTCTTTGAGACCTCATGAACTATTTATGTTTTGGTCATTAATAGAGTTCAAATAAATATTTTGGACTACTCCTGTGTAGGGTAGTGAAGGTATTGAATCCCCTTTATTTGTTTAATGTCTGTCAAACTGTGGAAGGATGATGGAGATTAATTCATAGAAAGTGGTTTTGCAAACCTTCCCAATCTCATGAGTTTGATAAGTCCTTTTCTAATATCATAAGAAATCATATCTGATGGTGGGCATGACTGATTTTCATGGATTAAGTATTTGCAGAATGCATGGATTGATGGATGATTCACTTCTACAAATCCATTTTCCGAAAAGTATTTTGGTGTTTTTGGTTGTTTTTTCAATTAGTAAAATGTCCTTCAGAATTGTATACAGTGCCTATTAAAACTTTTCACCCCCTCAAAGTTTTTACATTTTATCAGTATACAAAATTGAATCACAGTGAATTTAATTTGCTTTTTTAAAACGAGTCAGCCGAAAAAGACACTTCAGTGTCAAAGTGAAAACAGATCCTGCAAAGTGGTCTAAATTAAGTACAAATCTAAAACACAAAATCACTTATGGCGTAAGAATTCACCCTCTTTAATATGACACACCTAAATCATCATTGGGGTAGCTAATCGGTTTCAGAAGTCACAGAATTAGTTCAGTGGAAATCACCTGTCTGTAGTCAGTGGGTTTCAGTTAATTGTTGTATAAATACATCTTATCTGGAGGTCCAACTTTTGGTGAGCCAGTATAGCAGCTTAACATACACAAAGTAGAAAGAAAGAACACTCTTGGCAAATCCATGAAAAGGTGATTTAAAACCAGAAGTCAGCATGTAGATAAGAAAATATCCAAGTCACTGAATGTCCCTTGGTGTCCAATTAAATCAGAATTTAAGAAAAGAAAAAAGTATGATGGAGCTGTAAATCTGGCTAGAGCAGGCCATCCACAAAAACTAAGTGATCAAGCAAAAAGAAAACTAGAGAGGGAGGCCACTAAGATACTGATATTAACTCTGAAGGAGTTACAAGCTACAAGGACTGAGATTACAGAGACTGTTGTCCGGGTGCTTTACCAGTCACAGCTTTACGGAACTGGCAAAGAGAAAGCCATTTTTAAAAAAACACACATTATATCTCAACTAGAGTTTTCAAGAAGGTGCATGGAAGATGCTGAGATTTCAGAGACTGTTGTCCGGGTGCTTTACCAGTCACAGCTTTACGGAACTGGCAAAGAGAAAGCCATTTTTAAAAAATCACACATTATATCTCAACTAGAGTTTTCAAGAAGGTGCATGGAAGACTCTGAACTCAGCTAGAAAAATGTTCTACAGTCTGATTAGACCAAAATAGACTAAACATGGTTGGTGTAAGCCAAACACTGTATGTTTTCAAAAACAGACAACTGTGTGAACCATGATGGTGGTCGCATATTGCTGTGGGGGTGCTTCTGTTTAGCAGGCTCATGAAAGCTTATGATGGTAGAGGGGTAAAATGAATACATGTACAGCAAAACACATAGAAATCCTGGAGGAAAATCAGATGCAGTCTACAAGAAACCTGTGCCTTTGGAGAAGATTTGTTTTCAAGCAAGACAACAACCTCAAGTATAAAACCAAAGCTATTCTTAAAATCAGCAATGTTTTGCAGTGGCCATTTCAGAGTCCAGATTTCAGTCCCGTTAGCAGTTTGTGGCTGGACTTGAAAATGGCTGTTCACTCACAATCCCCATGCATCCTTATAGAACTTGAGCAGTTTTCTAAAGAGGAATGGAGAAAAAAATAAAGTGTGCAGAGGTGCAAACTAATAATGCACACAGGCTCAAGGCTGTCATTGTTGTTAAAGGTGCATCTACTAGATACTGACTTGAATTGTGTAAATATTTATTTGATCAAATATCTTGTGTTTTATATTTTTAATTAATTTAGATCACTCTGCAGAGATCTGTTGATCAGTGTCAAAAAAGCCAAATTAAAACCACTAACAATAAAATGTGAAAACTTCCAAGGAGGTGAATGCTTTTTATAGGCGCTGTAAAGATTAGATAAAATTGGATTGTATTTGAGGTGTTATTAATTCAGGAATTCACAATTCTAAAAGATTTGGGAAATTTTTCTTAGCAATATACTTTTAGCTTTACTTTTGGACCAAAATCGTCCCTATGAGTGGGAGTGCGGCAGTGTGGGGAAACTGTGCCCTGGGCTCCTCTTTTGTACATGTAGCTCCAAGAGGAGTTTTTATTCACAGCGTTTGGATGTTTTATTTTTAATAGTTGATGAAAAACATGAAAATACTTTAAACAAACTGGTTGCTGTAGATTTTTAGAAGCCACAATTTATCACTAATAAGACAATTTCTTTAATCATTGCATCCCATTTACCCTCACAAATAATTTCTTTTCGCTGCTCCTATTTACTGTTGTTGAAGGATGTCTGCATGCATTATTTTTGTTTTAAACAGTGATGAATGCTGAAAAATGAGCCAGCCTGCCATGACAGCTGGTTGTATTTTGCATGTATTTAGGACATTTAAATTAGTAATTCTAACAGTCTAAGAAATATGAAGTTTAAAAAGCTGAAAACCAGAATGTGAAATAAGAGATCATGAGGCAGCCTTGATATTGTATGACATTCTGTGATTCCACAAAATAAAATGCAAAGAATGCAAATCGTGTTTCATGGCCAGAAATACATATTCTACACATTTGTTTTTTTTACGAATTAGAGACACTCTACAAGCTGTTCAGACTTGGTCTTTCATGTATAGGATATTAAATTGGGTAACACAGAAAGGAGAGACAGCATAGTAATGGCATTAGACAAGTTGAAATGTTAACAGTTTGCAGACTGTATATACAATATATTTTCTATTGTTTTATGTAGCGTTGCTTTTCCTGATTTCTCTCACTTCCTAATCATGTTCAAGATAATGTAATTGGTAATCCTTAACTGGCATATTGTGGGTGGGTATTGGTATACAGTATGTGATCGAGTGCCATCCCTGGTTCGTGTTAGGAAAAGCTGCAGCTTTCCATCAGCCAATTGATGTTTAAACTGGTTTCAGAATACCAGAAGTTCAATATGAAGTGGGATATGTTTATAGCGACAGCATAATTGGTACGTTTGATTCTGAAACCAATTCCCAGAAAACCTCAGATCTGATTGCATAGTTTAAAATGAAAGAAATGCCATAAGGATGTCATCATAGATATAGGGAGTCTTGCTCACCAATGCAATGTTGATTTTAGAGCTGAAATATTTGTTAAGTTATATGTTTTTGCATCTCCATTTTTTTCCCTTTTTTGCTACTCTACAGATTTTAAATATCATTCTATACTTATGTTTCTGAAACATTATACTTTCTGTAGCAGTCTTTTTAAAAACCATTTAATGAACTCCTCTATACTTTTTAAAATATATGATGTCTGGTTTTTAAAATTAATTGGTCCCATTCTTTTAAACCCTGCAAGATTCTTTGATAATTAGGCTTTATATTTATGTATAATCTGTTAATTTGAAATTAAACTATATTTTACCTAGTATTTGGTTACATATATAGTTTATTATCTGATATGTTCTTGAGGCAAAATGAAACCATTATCTGCTTATTTTGCTTGTGTTGCAGTCTTGTTTGTATTTCTTGAAGCAGTTGGTTGTTGTGGCCTTACATAAAAGTAGCATTTTCCTTCCTGCAATTTTTGCGTAATTAATTCTGACAGATTATGGAAATGTGTTTTGGGTCATTGTCTTTTTGTATAGCAAACGGTTGACTGACCAAATGTAGACTTGTAGGAGTAACTTGCCTCAGGGGGTTGCTATTATAATATTAATTGAATTGAAGCCCTGAATATGTCAGGGGGACATTTTAGAATAGATCAGTAATCCAAGAAAATAGACTTAAGTTTGTAATTAACTCTTCAATGTATGTTTACATTTTTGGTCTTGGGGTAATTTTTTATTAGATATATTCATTTTAAAGTAAAGAATGTGATGTACTGTGTTTTCATTTATATTTGACATACAAGATTTACTGTACTAGCCTTCATATTATGTGGTAACTGTGAATAGAGTTTATGAATTTAGTTATGCAAACTGATGTAATTAAATATTTTCTTAGAATTCTTTTCTTTTTTTTCCACAACTTGGTGGAGTGTATTTTGCATAGTTGATTTACAGTGATGCAGTGTTTGGCCTTGCTGCCTCACAGCTTTAAGGAGATAGGTTTAATTCTTGATCCAGTGCAGCAAACTCAGTTAGTAAATAACAGACATTTAAAGATTACATGCAGTGATAATACTCAAACCAGTTTTGCCTGATGTGTTCATTATGTTTTGTCTGTGTCCAAATTGTAGCAGTAGCTTTTTAAATTTGTATTCTGTATTCATTTCATAATAATAATAATAATAATACATTTTATTTATATAGCACCTTTCCCATGCTCAAGGCACTTCACAGAGTTTAAGATAGAATGACAGGGTATACAGTATATAGCATTGTACAAACCAGATAAATAAATAAAGAAGATTAAGACCGTAAATTCAGAGAAAAAGCCTAACAAACAACATAATTGATGGTCTAGCACACACACACAGGTTACATGAGCATCTTGACAGAGAGGTAAACTGAGAGAAGGGTAATAAAGTCAAGCAGAGCTAAAAGCCTTCCTGAACAGATAAGTTTTGAGTTGTTTTTTTAAAAGAATTAATGGAGTCAGCTAACCTGATTAATTTTGGTAGGTCATTCCAGTGTATGGGCGCTATACAGCTGAAGGCACTGTCACCCATGGAGTGTAGATTAGTGTGGGGCACAACAAGATTACCAGAATCAGAGGACCTTAGTGGGCGGACAGGCACATAGTGATGGAGAAGTTCACTGATGTAGTTTGGTGCAAGGTCGTTTAAGGCTTTGTAGGTTATTAGTAGGATTTTATATTCGATTCTGTAAGACACAGGGAGCCAGTGAAGACCGAGCAGGATGGGTGTTATGTGCTCGCTGCTGCTGGTCCGTGTAAGGACTCTTGCAGCCGAGTTTTGAACAAGCTGGAGCTGAGATATAAGATTAGAAGGGGCATCTGCCAGCAGCGAGTTATAATAATCGATGCGGGATATGATAAAAGCATGGATAAGTTTCTCAGCATTAGAAAAGGAGAGGAAGGAGCGAACATGGGATATTTTAGGAGGTGAAAGAAAGAAAGTTTCTTAATGTGGTTTATGTGGACGGAATAAGAAAGGGAGAAATCAAAAATGACACCAAGATTCTTTGCAGTAAAGGCAGGTCTGATGAGATCTCCGCCAAGATGGACTGGGAAGTAGCTCATTTTATTAAGTTGCACTTTAGTCCCAATTTGCAGGAGGTCAGTTTTGTTGCAATTGAATTTTAAAGAGTTATGCTCCATCCAGGTATTAATTTCACTGAGGCAGGTTGTGAGCTGAGAAAGCTCTGATGAAGTTCCACTTTTAACATTGAAATAAAGTTGAGTATCGTCTGCATAAAAATGATAACCCAGTCCATAGCTACAAATAATATGGCCAAGGGGAAGCATATAAATACAGTAGAGAAGAGGGTCGAGGACAGAGCCCTGAGGAGCTCCTTGTGTGACTGGCACTGAGCTGGATCTGCTGTTGCCAAGACTAACAAACTCTTGCCTATCAGTCAGATAGAACTTGAACCACTGGAGGGCAGTGCCAGAGATACCCAGCGTGTTCTCCATTCTGGACAGTAGAATATCATGTCTGACCGTGTCAAATGCTGCACTGAGGTCTAATATAATTAATATGCTGGTTTGTCCAGAGTCTGCTGCCATAAGCAAATCATTGGTTACCTGTAGCAGAGCAGTTTCACAGCTGTGCCGCACCCTGAAACCAGACTGAAAGGGTTCCATCAAGTTATTAGAGGTTAAGTAATTGGTAAGTTGGGAAGCTACAACACGCTCAAGAGCTTTTGACAGAAAAGGTAAGTGGGAAATAGGCCGAAAATTGTTAAGATTGTCAGCATCAAGACCAGACTTTTTTTACATTGGGGTTACAGAAGCGATTTTAAAAGTGATCGGCACAGAGCCTGTGTCAAGGGATGAGTTTATTATTGCTGTAACAGTCGGAATTATGGCATGAAAACAGGATTTAAGTAGTGTGCTAGGTATGGGGTCCATTACACAAGTAGTCGGTCTCATCTTAGAAAGCAGGTTATTAACAAACATAGATGTGACTGTTGAGAACTTAGAGAAGGAGCAGGATGGAGTGGGAAAACAGGAAGAGATATAAACATGATGTATTTATGTTAGTTGAATTATTTAGATCTTTAATTTTGTTACGGAAAAAGTGGAAGAATTCCTCATAGACTTCAGTAGAAGAGGTAGTTGTGCCAGATGCGGGTTTGATTAGTTTATTAACTACAGAAAACAAAACCCTTGGGTTATCGTGGCCACTTTCTATTATTCTGCCATAATGGGTGTTCTTGGCACCAGTTAGTGCTTCTCTGTAAGCTCTTTGGTGGTCAGAAAAAGCCTGGATATGAACAGTAAGGCCAGTCTTACGTGACATTCTCTCAAGGCATCGGCCAGCTGCTTTCATAGATCGCAATTCTGAATTATACCAAGGAGCTGAACACTTAAAGGAAACCTCCTTATGCTTTAAAGGTGCTGTTTTATCTAATGCTGAATGAAGGGCTGTGTTATAGTGGTCAACAAGACTATCTAGTGTTGACGGAATAGGTGCAGACAGTAAAAGATCAGAAATGGATCCAGAAAGGATAGAGGGACAGATATTTTTAAGGTTTCTGTAAGAAATTTGTCGTTTACAGATAAGAGGAGGGAGAGATAATGAGACAGTGAAAAGTACTGCTTTATGGTCAGAGAGTGCTAAATCAGTGCTGTAAATGTTGGCAACAGATAATCCAGAAGTACAGATCAGATCCAATAAATGACCACCAGAGTGGGTGGAAATTTCAACATGTTGTGTCAAGTCAAAACAGTCCAATAAGGATAGGAATCCATTTCTCAGTTCAGATGTGGGGGTGTCAATATGGATGTTGAAATCACCAAGAAGGATAATTCTCTGAGAGTAAGAGCTTAGGTGGGTTAAAAGTTCAATCAGATCGGGTAAGAAGGATGCATTGTATTTCGGAGGACAATAAAGAACAATGAGTGAGACGGGACCTGATTCTGTTATTAGTTTAAGAGCCAGGCATTCAAAAGACAATGGACAGTCAATTGGGATTCGTTTGATGTTTAAGTCTGCTCTGACAATTACTGCAAGTCCACCTCCTTGTCTTGAGCTGCGGGGCTCTGTGTGGAAAGTGAATCCAGGTGGAGTTGCCTCCATAAGAGACGTAAATTCGTTCGGTTTTTGCCAAGTCTCCGTTAGACACAGTATATCAAGTTTGGTGTCAGTGATGAATTCTGACAGGACCAATGCTTTGCCATTAAGAGATCTCGAATTAAACAATGCAATATTAGTTAATGAGGCTTCTTTTTGCACAGAGCCGTGATCGGAGCTTATTTTCACATAATGTATATTCGGCACACTGACACTTCTATTTCCAGGGTCATGAGAAGGATGGCGTATTCCTGAGCAAATTCCGCCGGTGGTCTTTTCATTCACAGCTCGGCGGTGGCAGCAACCTGACCCGTGATATACATATTTCGGGCGCCGCAAAATCCCAGCATCTTTTAGGATGTTCCTGTCAGACCATTTGCTCTGGACAAACTGTTTAATAAGAAGGAGTTTCTCATGAGAGTATTTTAACATGATAGTGAGTAATACTTATCTGACAGCAGTGGAGAAGCAGCACAGCGGAGCCGGTAGGACAGGTGGGTGTGGTAGCGTAGATGAGCGGCGATAGCAAAGCAGCAGAAAGCATAGCAGGAGGAGGTAGCAGGATTTGGAAGTTCCAGCATACAGCCACAAACAGTAACGTTGGGTATTACAGGCGCGATCACCCCGGAGCCAGCGGCCAGGTGGGTATGAACATCAGATCAGTTCTTAGTCGAAGAGTACTGTAAAATGAATCGGGAGCAGACCAGAATAGCAAATATAATCAAGGAGACAAATTATCCAGAGGTCCTAGATCGCCAAGTACAAAGAAATGTCCGTAGGTCTCTTCCCGTGATCCACAGGTTCAGTTGTTCCCAGTCAAAGTAGAGTCCATAAAATCTGTAAATATTAACCAAATCCATACAATTCGAGTCAGCTGCATCCACGAACTTTACATACAATAAAGGAATAAAACAAGCGTAAGTAAGAAAGCGAATTTTGCGAAAAGTGTTGTTAGCAGAGAGGAGCTGCTACAGCATGCGTGCGCCAGCGTCCCCTCCCATGCAGAAAATCAATTAAAAACTTTGCAGGAACCAACATTTATTAATGAGATATCAAGATTTTTGAGTTGAGCTGAATATCCTAAAAGAGAGAGTCTAGATTTGTTCACCTGTAGCTTGACTATAGCTGACGCTTGTGTTAAATGTGCATTTGTGCTAATAAGATATAATAATTCTTTACATTTATATAGCGCTTTTCTCAGTACTCAAAGCGCTATTCACACAGGGAGGAACAGGGAAGCGAACCCACAATCTTCCACAGTCTGCTTACTGCAAAGCAGCAGCACTACCACTGCGCCACCTGTGAGGACATCAGTGGTAACATGTAGGTAGTAAACATAGATGGACTCAGCAGCACAATGTAAACCAAGGTATAGAGGTAGACTACAGAGTAAATTATTGTTTGGGTGTTCTCTTTACTGATTACTTTCTCTTTGACTTTTTTCCTCCTGGGGATTTGTGGGATATATGGGAGGGATACTGAGTCCTGTGCCATGCTTTTGGGTCCATATGACTGTCAGGGCAAATCTTCTTTTTATACATAAAATTTCTATCTCAAATTATCAATGTGTTTTAGTGGACATCAAACCCTCATTTCAGTCATGGTCAACCATCCCAATGTCTTTTCAGTCATGTTTGGCCATCATAAAGATGAATATTTTCCCCAGACTCAACTTTGTCTGCTCCATGATTCCCTTGCCTCCTCCCTCCTTTTGGTTTAAGATTCACTTCATTGTTGTCCAGTTTTATCTGGAATTGCAGAACACCCAGATTGAATCATGCTGTTCTAATATAGGATAGGTGTAATACAAGAGTGTCATTTCCCGATTTAGAATCGTATCACTGAGCTTACGTGTTATGTCCAGTTTGGCACTGGATAAGCTTTTCAATCCTGCCATTGTGGCTTTCCCTTGAGTCAGTAATTATACTGCCTTACATATTAAAATCATTTGAATTTGTCAATTTACAACTCAGTATCACCAAATTCCACCTAGTCCCCATTATTACTTACGTTATACAAACTTGGTACAAAACTGAAAAGAAGTTGGAAATCATTCCCAAAAGGCATCATGCATTGTTTTTGAGTGGTCACCTGAGAATTCAACAGCCACAAGATAGGCTCTTTAGATCTAGAATAATATTTGCAAGCTGCAACAGGAGTAGAAGTAGACTGAAAAGACAATTTTTTTTTTTTGTTCTTTGTTTCGCCTTATACAATTTCTTGTATTAGGAATTTGGTAGTTTTCGCATACCCCTTGGGGTCAGAGCGCAGGGTCAGCCATTGTACAATAATCCATCCATCCATTTTCTAACCCGCTGAATCCGAACACAGGGTCACGGGGGTCTGCTGGAGCCAATCCCAGCCAACACAGGGCACAAGGCAGGAACCAATCCCAGGCAGGGTGCCAACCCACCGCAGGACACACACAAACACACCCACACACCAAGCACACACTAAGGCCAATTTAGAATCACCAATCCACCTAACCTGCATGTTTTTGGACTGTGGGAGGAAACCCACGCAGACACGGGGAGAACATGCAAACTCCACGCAGGGAGGACCTGGGAAGCGAACCCAGGTCTCCCAACTGCGAGGCAGCAGCGCTACCCACTGCGCCACCGTGCCGCCCCAAGACAATAATATGTCTGCAAATTATTCAGATTAATCTAATACACATAAATTATATTGTATAGTTCTCTCTCTCTCTCTCTCTGGTTACATTATTTGCATAATATGAACAGATATACTCATTTACCGCATTATTGTCATAAGTTGGTTCTAAGACACTAATAAACAACATTGATTTCCAAATTAACTTTTCCATTAGCTCTGATGTGCCTGTCCCCAGTCTCCTTTGTTTAGGTTTTATGAGTTAAATATATCTTTTCTTCACTCACTTTGAAGACTTGCTTAATTAGCGGTACATGTGTACACACACATCATAAAAGTTATTGAATGCTTGGTTACCTGAGCAAGTTGCTAATGTAACCACATTGCAGCGAAAGCTGAGTTTATACAGAAGACAGCATCATCAGACTTTCCACTGTAAAATGAGCAGATTCCTTAAACATTGTCACACTGAAGATATAATGCCTCTCTGGAAGGTAAACAGTGCTTTATGCAATATATACTGATGATCTGTAAGTGCCAAAAACATGGATTTTTTTTGTTATGTTGAAATATTAATGGATATATATTAATGGATATTACTGATATGTAATCACCAGCACAACAGAAATAGCAGTACCAACAGTATAGATTGAAGCAAATATATAAAAGTGATATATATATCCTAAGTCCCAGAAAACTTCAGATCTTCAGATCACTGTCTCAGCCGAGCAACCAGTATATTAAAAGATGTATCCCATCTGGGACATTACTTGTTTGACCTACTGCACTCAGACAGACGTTATAGGTCTATTATAGCAAGGACTAACATATTTAAGAATAGTTATTATCCCAGAGCTATACGCAAACTGAAAAACAGAAACAGAACTAATAATAATCTGTTTTGACCAAAGGTGATTTTCATTGCTAAAGCACTAGAATACTAATAGAACATCAAGCACTTTTATCTGACCAGTGGTGCAGTACCTTATTAGCTAATTTTAAATAGGTGTACATACATGCATGTGTATATGTGTATTTATATGGGTATAGATATATGTATGTGTATGTAGATATATATATACATAATACAGAATATTGGTAATTGTTCTTTTAATGTGCAAATGCACAAATTTATTTCATTGTACATTGTGCAATAGTAGTGGCTGTATGGACCAAGTAAACCAATCTTGAAGTTCAGGTAGCCAGAGCCATATGCAATTCAACAGTCATGTGCAGGTCCATATAAGGGAAAAGGAAACTTTAAAAAGCCAAACCCCTAGTAAAAAAAGGAAATTCAGAATATTACAACTGGGCCTTCTTTAGGGAAGAAGTAATAGGTTATAGACTACAGAAGTTCTGCAGCAATTAAAGTAAATTAAGCTTTGCAAGTTGAACCAAACAATTTGCACAGGTGTCCCAACTTCTTTTGATTACTTTTAAACCCTCTGTCTGTCTTAAAGCACAGATGGAATGAACTGTGTTACTATACCCTCTGAAATACTTCTTAAACAATATTACACTGTGATAATGGCAAAAAAATGGTAATTAACAAATTAAATGAGACAGAGCATTATTACCCTTAGAAACATAGGACTTTCATTTAGTGAAAAAATCAAAGTGTCAGTGAGTATGGAGCCCTTCATAATCCAAAGGCAATTGGAAACAGGAAGAAACTCTGATAGGAAGAGATCTGGCAGACCCAAAATCATAACCCAATCAAAATGCATGTTTCTGAGGGTCACCAGCTTGCTTGGTAGGCGCTTCATAGCATAATAGCTTCAAGCACTAATAGTGGTCGAAAAAAGCAAGTCTCAGTTTCTACTTTGAAAAGGAGACTTTGTGCTGCAAGTTTGACTGGACTAGTGGGAGTAAGAAAGCCATTCCTTAGGCCCTGTCCACACGGGCGTTCAAATCTTGGGTAAATGAATGCGCAGTGAGCAACCTAGACGTTTGTAGTGGCTCTTAAATGATTTCAATATGATGTTATATATGCGTTCGTTTGCCTCTGGTAAACGCCAGCCTACAGCCTAGATTGCGCTTTTGTATGTTTACCTGTGGGGGACAGTTATCAGACAATCCAGAATGTTTTTAACTTGGCAGAGATTGACGCCAAGAAAAAGCTGCCTATGAATTTTTTTTAATGCCATCTGAACGCGCATCTGACCAAATGCAAGTGGTAAAAGTCCAATATGTTGCAATGAGCAGAAAAACGCTCTGCATTCAATCTGCGCTCACCTGACACTATAGACAGCAGAGAAACACTCAATTCAGACGTCCGTGTGGACAAAGCCTTAAAGGACAAAATAAGCAATTGCCATGAAATACAGATTCTTGAGAGATGAATCAAAATTTGAAATCTTCGGTTCATCATGCAGGGTGTGAGTACACCACCATGTTGGTGAAAGGATGGTTTCTCAGTGTGTGACATTAACTGTCAAACATGGAGGAGGAAATGTGATGGTCTGAGTGACTGGCATTCTGAATCAGAAGGATTACCATTGTATTTTGCAGCACCGCATAATACCTTCTGGTCTGTGTCTAGTAGGTCAGAGGTTTATCCTACAAGGCAGGAAAATAACCCAAAATATACCTCCTGGGTATGTCAGAAGTACGTTAAAAGAAAAAAAACAAGAAAGTACACTTTAAAAAAAGGAATGGCCAGTACAGTCTCCAGAGTTAAACTCCATTGAGTTAGTTTGTGATGAACTGGACAGAAGTGTAAAGGAACACAGCCTAAAAGTGCAAGACATTTGCGGGAACTTCTGCATCAGAGTTGGGAAACCCACCTGCTATTTGTTGTCTTTTGCGAAACTAAAACTTTAGTATTTTTGAAGAGGAGATTTAGGAGTACAAGTTAAGTGACCATGAACTCCAAGCTCTGTGCAAGACTTTAATAAGAATCAGAGCCCCAATAGAGAGAAAGAGAATTCAGATATGTTCTTACAGATATTCTTACTTGCTTTATGGATATTGAGTTTCACAACAGTGTTATTCTCGTATTCCTTGATTGGAATCAAAACCAAGCACTACATACTAGAAAACTCCACCACACTATATTTTGGTAAATAGCAGCATGCAGAGGCTATTTGTATATTCAAAATATATTTACTTCTGCCATTAATGGAATGGACTTCTATATAAAGCTACTACAAGTTTACTAAAGGAAAGTCATTAACTTGTTTACGTGAAACAGTAAAATATGTTTCACAAAACATACTTTTGCAAGTGTTAGCCATCTACATATTTATTATCATCTTTGCTTCAGAATTTTCATAAAAAAATGTTCCAAAAATGCCTATAAACTGCTAGCCTTTTATTAACAATTTTTTTATACTGGAGACTGTTTTGTCCCAACCTTGTCCCACACAGTACTTTGATACTGACAAGCTGACTAATTTTGGCCAAGAATTTTATATTATGAATATATTATGTAAACTGCCATAAGGTAATTCAGATAAGGTCGTTACCACATTTGGTAAAAGATAATAGTAACATGTACAGTATATTTAGGAGATTATGTGTTCCTCTTGAACAGTGTCAGGTTTTTTTCCATGAAAAGTGTTAAGTGGTGAATTTGCCTGGGTTCATTCTTGGAAACTCTGGAGTGTGGAATATTCCACTTAGAAGAGATGGCTTCTTGATTATGAGTGAAATATGGTTGTTTTAATATAGAATATCTGCAGCTGCATCATAAAAAAGATTGTTAGTATTTGTATTTTGTGGATTTTTTTTTCTAATACAAACCACTGCATGTTGGTCAAAAATGAGTGTGACAGTGGGTGGCAGAATAAGCAGTTCAGATAGAAGAAGACGAAGGGGTTGGTGAGCAGGCAGCACTGTATAATTATCATTATGCTGTGATGATTTTGTTTATCAGATTTAATACATTTTAGTTAAAGAGTGTTTGATAACTATTTAGTAATACCACTAACAAGAAATTTTCCTGTTGCCCTAACTGGTAGCCAATGCTACAGTTAAGCAGTTGTGGATGTGGTGTTACTGCATCTGAGAGGTGCTTTATAAAATAAATATTGATAATTGCTAAGGTGCACTAAGGTGCCTTTTGAGAACAATACACTCTATACTGAGCCTGGGAGAAGCACACATAGGAGTACACCCATTACAGCATCAACCTCCTCTTCACATAGCGCAAGAAGTGTAATGTTTTATTGGTACTGTTAAATAGACTCTTGTAACCGCCTTGGCTGTGGACTACAACACATGCATTGGCATTAGCATCATTCACAGATAAACAGAGCTGAGATGTTATACACATAAGACATGCCACGCAGCCCTGAAGTGAAAAATGTCAAATAAATGGATAAAATATGTATAATACTATTTGCTGTATATTTTTGTGTGCAATCAGAAATGCAGATAAAAGATATTTTTTTTACTTATCCTTACTTAAAATAATAGCGACATAAGGAATATATTGCTATATCTCTTCTTTACTTTAAAGAATTGTGTGGTGTGTGGATTCATAAATGAATTTGAGAAATTAGAGTAATATTTTCTATTTCATGCAATATTCAGTAATATTTTTGGGTACTAGTAAACAAAAATGTTGAAAGGGCATTTTACACAATCAATTTTAAGTTAACACTTTTGAAATGCTGATGCACGCAATCACTCTCTGCAACTGATAAGTGACAGAATTCACTTCTCCAGTTGAGAATTATGGAATCGACCTAGTTTACATCAGTTTCAGTGCCTCTGGATTTTTATGTAAGTAAAAATGTATTTATAGAGCGCCTGTCACAGAGAAAAGTCACAAATGGCTGAACAATAAATAATAGAATAAAATGAAATTTCAAAAACAAAATACAAAACAAGACTACCCAAATGCCTTTCTGAACAGATGTGTCTTAAGCTGACACTTAAACAGTTTAGTAGATTTTACTAATCTTAACAACAGTGAAAGACTGTTCTATAAACATGGAGCAATTGCTTGAAATGTGCAATCCCCACGTGTCTTTAATCGGGAACGAGGAATCGATAGGAGAACTAACTGAGCATATCTAAGTGTGGTGCTGAAGGAAGTTCATGATATATTGGGGAGCTTGACCATGCAGAGCTTTGTAAATAAGAACCAGAATTTTGAACTAGATCCTAAATTCCACTGGGGTCCAATGTAGAGCATATAAAATTGGCAAAATGTGGGAACATTTGTGTGACTGTGTTAAAAGCCTGGCAGTTGTATTTTGGCCAGTCTGAAGATGAGACAAACCAGCTTTGCTTGAGAGGTAAACAGGGAATTGGCAATAATCCAGACTAGATGAGATGAAAGCTTGGATAATCATTTCCATTTCGGCCCTGGTAACAAAAGATCACAGCTTGTTTAAATTTCTTAAATGAACAACACAACAATAACAGACACCTGACATGTGCATCAAAACTCAGAGATTAATCAAATGTGATACCTAAATTATGTAGGAATGCATTGGAAGAGGTGGAGATGGCAGAATGTTTTTGAGAAACTGCCAGGTGCAGATCGAGATGGGCAAAGAATAAAACCTTAGTTTTCTGAGTATTTAACTCTAAGGTGGCCAATTATTGACCTCCTTCAGACAGTCAACCACAAAAGACAACATGTTAAGTTATTTTGGCATAAAAGAACAATAAAACTAAATATCATCGGCATAAAAATGGTTGGAGTTACCATTAAAAGAACTGATCATTTCAACAGGAGGAAACAAGTGAAAACAAGATAGGTCCAAGTACAGAAGCAGAAGCACATGTCTACTTGCTCACAGTGATGGAGAAGCTCCTGTCAGATAAATATGAAGTTAATCAAGCCAAGGCTGAACCAGAAATACCCACATAATGATTTAACCTTGCTAAGAGGATTTTATCATCAACCATGTCAAAGGCCAACCTAAGATCGAGCATCACTAACTCAGAACAACTGCCCGCGTCTGTATCCATTAATAAATCTTTTGACAATTTACGGAGAGCTGTTTCTGTGGAGTGATGCTTTCGAAAGCCAGACAGGAAGGGATTCAAAAGCTTATGTTTCTCAAGGAAAACAACCAGCTCTTGCTCAACAACCTTTTCTATGATTTTTGAGAGAAACAGAAGTTTAGAAATGGGCCTGTAATTTGTAGGAACGGAAGCATCAAGATTAACTTTTTTCAGCAAAGGATGAACAACGGCCTGTTTAAAATAGCTAGGGATATAGCCATCACAACTGAGGGCAGATGGAGATCGACAACAGCCGATCCTAGAACCTGGAGAACATCCTGCAACAGAGAAATGTTTCTCTCTCGATGGGTTGCATGTCTACTTGCCCAGAGTCGTGAGCAGACAATTGGCACGGCACAGAGAGCTAGTAGAATGGGCCTCAGGTAGAGAGATTTCACACAAAGCAGAGTAAAGCTAGCCTCATTGGAGCTAACATCCATAGGCAGGAGACAGTCTAATGCAGCACCATGCTGCCGAAAGCAGTGAATATTAACCTGCATGCCAGCCCTTATCCCATGTCTTCTTCTGTGTTTACAACACCAAAAACTGATTGCTGGTAGCAGCACAGAAAAACTAAGCTCAGAAGAGCACTCCAGCGAAGGTGGAAAAAAGTTAAAATTGTTTCTCTGACATTGAAAAACTGCCATCACAGCTCTGATATTAAGCAACGAGGAATGTTCACATTCTATCCTAGAAAAGACACTGTGTCCAAACGTTAAAACGGATAAGGCAGTAAAAAAGGTAAGCATGATCAGCCTAACAAACAACTCTGAAGTGACGGCACAGCCAGACACAGGCGCCATCTCTGATGAGGAGAACATGGATTTTTATGTAGCAACTTTTACATTTTCCTATGAATTAAAACTAGGCAAGCATGCTAAATTTGAGATCAAATTGTGATGTCTTACAGCTCCAGGGTCCAAATCTTGGTTTTCAGCCAGACTGTAGTTTCCTCCAGTATCTGAAAGTCATTTATGTCATTTTAATTTGTGATTCTAAAATTAGTGACTGCAAATCTGGGTATTTGGCTACCCTGCAGTGAACATGTATCTAATCTGGCTGGGCTTGATTCCCAATGCTGCTGGGAGAATTTCAGGCTCCCTGTTAATAAGCCTGTGTTGGAAAAAGTTAATGTGCATAATGGATGTAATATATACATTTGATCATTCTCAAACTTTAAAGGTTTAGTTTTACAGTGACCAAAAACTTATGAAATGCTTGTAAGAGTAATTACTGTTTTTTTTTTCCAAGCTTCAGATTTACCATGGCATACTATTAAGAATGTTACTTGTGTTATCAATAGTTAAAGAAAATTCTGTGTTTTCAACATTTTAAGTGGCTGGAAACATAAATACTTTCTATAAGTGACCTGCCATTTTTTTGAATATCTGTACTACTTGGTGAATAGTTACAAATTTTGATAAGATTTTTGATAAAGACAGCATCTAAGGAGTATTTTTACATATAGAATAGTGTTCATAAATTTCTCACCATAATGGTTTCCTCAAAAATAACTTAATTGTAAAAAATACCCAATTATTATTAATTTCTGTAACAGTTAATCACATGTACATTTTTTGCAGTTAAAATACCTTGCAAAAGTATTATGTCCCTTTGAAAGACATCACCATTCTGGTTTTCAAAAAACACACTAATTATTCATCTAATAAGTATTTTTTATTGACAACCAAATTGTTTTGTTTACTTTTAAAGCCAAAGTAATTAATTTGTCAAAAGTATATTTCTAAAAAATAAAATGTATAAAAACACTACTTGCATAAGTGTTCAGATCCTTTAAGCTCCAAAAGTTTAAAGTAGAAAAGTATTCCCAAACAAGTCACATTTACCTCTCATTTGGCTCTAATTGAGTAAGTAATTTCTGCCAGTGAACAATTATAGTAAAGGTCATATTTTCTAGATATAAAAATCACAGTCTATAAAAGTTAGCCAGGCTGTGAGCCCTCTGCAAAAATGAAGACTAAAGAGCTACCACATAAGTAACAAAGGCATACAAATGCAGAAGAGCAGAATAAAATATCAAAGTACTTTAGTGAACCCAGTGAGCACTGTTGGCTCTATCATCTGGAAGTGGAATGTGCATCACACTAGCTAGTCACTGTGTAAAAGAAAAGACCTTCTAAACCATCACCCATGCAAGACGTAGACTGGTAAGGGAGGCAACAAAGAAGGCAGTCATCTCTTTGAAAGAACTATGGAAGTCAGTTACTGAAAATGGGCTAAATGTGCATGAGGGCACAATATCAAAAGCTCTCCATAACCTGTTGGACAGGGTGGCAAAAACAAAGCCATTGCTCACAATTATACGTGAAAAGCTACATTGTGAGTTTACCACAATGCATTACAGAGACCCAGCTAGGATGTGGGAAATATTTTGTGGTCAGGTGAAACCAAGATATGGGTTTTTGTCCAAAATTCAAAGTGCTATGTGTGTTGCAAATTCAACACTGCCTATACTTCATAGAACATCATCTTTGCGGTGAAATGTCGTGGTAGCATATTGTCTTGGGGATGCTTTTCGTTTGCAGGAACTGGGAATCTTGTTAAGACTGATGGAAAATGGATGGAACTAAATACAAGGTAATACTGAAAGGGAAAATGTTTCAGACAATTAAGAAACTGTTATATGGGAGAAAGTTCACCTTCCAGCAAGACAACAATCCCAAGTGCAAGGCAAAGGCAACAGTGGAGTAGCATAAAAACAAAAACATTAATATTATAAAATGACCTTGTCAAAGTCTTGATCTCCACCTAATTGAGAATTTCTCTAACTCTTTGAAAATTGTAGTCCAAAGGTGCCATCCAACCAGCCTGAGTGATCTGCAGAAATTTACAAGTAAAAATAGAACAAAGTCATTCATGAGCAGTGCACGAAGCTGGATTAGACTTACCGCGAAAGATTTCAGGCTGTTACTGTGGTAAAAAGGGGCTGTACTGAATATTAATATGTGGGGTCTGTATAGTTTTACAGTCAGCCTTTTACATGTTTTAATTTTTTTAGAAATATACACTTGGCACATTATTTACTTTGGCTTTAAAAATAATTTGTTAAAACACTTAGTTTTTCAATAAAAATTCTTATTGGAGGAATATGCATACAGTATGTATTTTTAGAAACAGAAAGAATGGTGATGGCTTTTAAGGGGTTTAAACACAATTACAAGGTACTGTACAGTATATTGTTTAAATTTTTTACTTTGATCTAATTATTCATGCCTTGTTTCATTACCCTGTGTATTCAGCAACATATTCAGATTCATAATATTTCCATCCATTCATGTTCTGAATACATATAGTTCACCCAAAAGTCATGTGAAGCTGAAAACCATAAAAAACAGGAAATACAAATATAATTTTCTTGCGCATAACTTGAGTGAAACTGTATGGATCCTAGTCACTGACATTTGAAAATAGGATTCTGAAAAATCTTGACAAATATTAATTATAAACAGCAGTGCTGAATATTTTGTTTGTGTCTCACTGATGATGGCACTAGTGTTGTTTCTTGCTGAAACATGTTTCCTTCATAATATGTTTTGAACACTTCATATAACACATAGCCCTGTCAATCTCACGGGCAGTTCAGCTGTTTGACTTCTTAATCTGTCTGATGAAAAATTGACAGTCTGTACTCTCTCTCATTCAAAGAGTATGTCTTTCAAAGAAACTATGCTGTAAAATAGTCAAAGAATAATGATGCTTTCTTCATCTTCCCAACACTGCAGAAAGATTTCAGGATGGGTAGCTATCTAGCTATTTATGTATCAGTTAATTAATTAATTATCTGACTGAATCATATTCTAAAATATTTAACCTTAACAACAATTTTGGAGTGTTTTATTTCTTGATATTTCCATCAGTTAATATTAGTTATGCTAGTTGCATCGTTTGTTCAGAAAATAGAGTGTGGATGTTATGCAAACAGATCATATTTATTACAGCCAAGTATTAAACTGATAATAATGCATTCACAGCTCTTCCAGATATGTGTGTATGTATATATGTTTCTTTGGTCTGCTGAACAGTAGTGCTTAAATTGCTCTAAATGACAGGCACAGTTATAGTGAGTTAGTGGTTCGCTGGATTGCTCTGTGTGGAAACTTTATGTCTTCAACTGAGTTCCATTACAGTGTCAACATTATTCTGTTGGATGTCAAAATATATCTGAGATGATGCGCTGTATTAGTAATGAGAAAAAAAATTGGAACAAGAGCTTAACCTTGTGATGATAATTTTAGAATCATTGACAATGAAACTACTGGACACTGCAGTGCAGCAATAGTAGCCAGATGAGCTTGGTAAGCAGATCTTTTCTATTAACCTCCAGTCATAAAGGCTTACTTGATTGACCCTGATCTATTGCCAGTGTTTCTCTCCAAAGCGTTTTCATAACTTGTGTACTCTAATATTAGTGCCTTTATTACAGCATAGCCACTTGATTCTTAGCCTAGCAGACAGGGCTAATGGAATAAAATCAACAAGATTCTCATATATAGGGATTGTTACAACTAATTATGTAGTGCTGATTAGGTTGATGATGAACTCATATAATTTATGCTACTGAGGGACATACCTAAACTTTTGAGAATAACCTTTATTGACCTTTAACTGTATAGATGAGTGTAGAACTCCAAACAGAAGCGTATGATTTTTGAGACAGCCTGTATATATTTAAAAAAGGAAAGGTTTAGCCTTAAAAAGCAAGGTTTTATACTTTATCTTAAAGAGACAATAGAAGGTTAGCCTTCAGTTATGTTGAGTAAAAAGGTTCACACTGAAGCTGACCTTTTTTCAAATGTACAATTAAATTAAATAAATGCAGCATTCAGTGCAATGTATTTTGATCAGTGCTGTAATATTAATTGATAAAGTATTTTTAATGATTTTCATTGTGAAAGGTGCAATATACGGTAAACCTTTGTTGCTACTTAAACAGTGCATTAAACTGCAATTGTATTTATGTGTGATCAGAAAAAGAAAGGTAGAATACAATTTAAAATATTTGCATCATATTTAGACTTTGAAATCTTATGTTTATTTTATATATCTCATATATTATACATGAGTGGCACATTACTGTCAATGGTTAACACTGCATTTTAACAGCTTGCGTTCATTCTCTGTCCCAGTCACTATGTGTGGGCTTTGGACATGCCTACATTTTTTACAGGGATTTTGGTTTCCCGTATGATTTCAAAGAAATGCATCTTATGAGACAGTGGTGTGTTTTCTTCCTTTGTTCTTCCTGGGAATCTGCAATAGTGAAAAGAAGTTTCAGAAAATGGATGAATAATGTAAACTCTTCAAGGGTGGGGAGATTCAGATATTTTGGCTTAGCTTGTTTATGGATTCTTTTCTCAGTAAACATTTTCACTTATCTTACTTCTGTCTATGTTTTAATATATTTGTTTGCATGTGTTCCCTTTTTATCTGTGAGATCCTTATGAATAGTGAAAGGGGTGAGGAAAACATCCTTCTCATTCATTACACTACTGTTTTATTATATACTAGCTGATTACCCAGTGGCTTCGCTCACTGAGTGCAAGGGAAAAAAATAAAATGTAATATTTATAAAATAAGTTTGTTAATTGCCAGTTTTATTTTTCAAAAAATAAAGAGCACTTACAATAACATAGAAATCAATATAAACAACATTATTAACATCATTATCATATGAGAGTATGAAGTAATATATAAGAAGCACATTGCATATAAATATAAAATTATTAAACAGTAAAATGTTCTTCTATAATACGCTACTGTGGCTGTTCGTTTGTCTGTCCAGGATTTTAAATCACCTGTAGCTCTCAAACCATTTCACCTATTGACTTGAAATTTGGTACACATACACTACGTGACGTCTACTATCCGTTTTCAGGGTGATGATTTTATTACTCTTTTTATCTTTATTTTATTTTATTATAGAATCAACTCTCGGCAGCACGCAGCAGGGCGGCCGTGAGGCACATGCGTATGGGCACCGTTCTCATTCCCTACCACCTTCGCTAATCATTCTTAAGGCAGATTGAAGACTTAAGTGCCAGATTAAGTGAAAGGTTAAAGAAAACTTACTAAGTAATTGCAACACAAAAACTAACTTAATCAGTTTTAACGCGAAAAGATGCCGACGAAAGAGAAGCAGCGGGCCGCTAGGGTGGAGTAAAGAAGATCTGCTCAGGAAGCAGAAAGCACATCAACCTCTGAGCAAACGAATGCTAAATGTACAGAGAAAGGATGAATACTATGAATGCCCAAGTCAAGTGTATTCACTGCACGTTATCGTGCAGTGCGCCGTTACTGGTATTTTGATAAAAGAATTTGAACAACATACAGTTAGGTCCATAAATATTTGGACAGAGACAACTTTTTTCTAATTTTGGTTCTGTACATTACCACAATGAATTTTAAATGAAACAACTCAGATGCAGTTAAAGTGCAGACTTTCAGCTTTAATTCAGTGGGGTGAACAAAACGATTGCATAAAAACATGAGGGAACTAAAGTATTTTTTTAACATAATCCCTTTATTTCAGGGGCTCAAAAGTAATTGGATAATTGACTCAAAGGCTATTTCATGGGCAGGTCCGTCGTTATGTCATTATCAATTAAGCAGATAAAAGGCCTGGAGTTGATTTGAGGTGTGGTGCTTGCATGTGGAAGATTTTGTTGTGAACAGACAACATGTGGTCAAAGGAGCTCTCCATGCAGGTGAAAGAAGCTGCGAAAAAAAAAAAAAAACCCATCCAAGAAATTGCTACAATATTACGAGTGGCAAAATCTACAGTTTGGTACATTTGGTACAGTGGTGGATGATCACAGAATCATTTCCATGGTGAAGAAAAACCCCTTCACAACAGCCAACTAAGTAAACAACACTCTCCAGGGGGTAGGCGTATCGATATCCAAGTCTACCATAAAGAGAAGACTGCATGAAAGTAAATACAGAGGGTGCACTGCAAGGTGCCAGCCACTCATAAGCCTCAAGAATAGAAAGGCTAGATTGGACTTTACTAAAGAACATCTAAAAAAGCCAGCGCAGTTCTGGAAAAACATTCTTTGGACAGATGAAACCAAGATCAACCTCTACCAGAATGATGGCAAGAAAAAAGTATGGAGAAGGCGTGGAACAGCTCATTATCCAAAGCATACCACATCATCTGTAAAACACGGTGGAGGCAGTGTGATGGCTTGGGCGTGCATGGCTGCCAGGGGCACTGGGACACTAGTGTTTATTGATGATGTGACACAGGACAGAAGCAGCCAAATGAATTCTGAGGTGTTCTGAGACATACTGTCTGCTCAAATCCAGCTAAATGCAGTCAAATTGATTGGGCGGCGTTTCATGATACAGATGGTCAGTGACCCAAAACATACAGCCAAAGCAACCCAGGAGTTTATTAAAGCAAAGAAGTGGAAAATTCTTGAATGGCCGAGTCAGTCACCTGATCTTAACCCAATTGAGCATGCATTTCCTTGTTGAAGACTAAACTTTAGACAGAAAGGCCCACAAACAAACAGCAACTGGAAGCCGCTGCAGTAAAGGCCTGGCAGAGCATTAAAAAGGAGGAAACCCAGCATCTGGTGATGTCCATGAGTTCAAGACTTCAGGCTGTCATTGCTAGCAAAAGTATTAGAAATGAACATTTTATTTCCAGTTATTTAATTTGTCCAATTACTTTTGAGCCCCTGTAATTGAAGGGATTGTGTTAAAAAAAATGCTTTAGTTGCCTCACATTTTTATGCAATCATTTTGTTCATCCCACTGAACTAAAGCTGAAAGTCTGCACTTCAACTGCATCTGAGTTGTTTCATTTAAAATTCATTGTGGTAATGTGCAGAACCAAAATTAGAAAAACGTTGTCTCTGTCCAAATATTTATGGACCTAACTGTATAAGAAGCGTATAAATTATTAAACAGTAAAACATTAACATTTAAGAAGTAAAGATACATTGAGTACTACTGCAGTGCTTTCGGGTATACTACATTTTTTGTTTACCCATTACGTGTATAAATGTATACATTTTTTGGTGTACCTACCCGAGAACACACAACATATAACTGACTGTGGGAGAAGCATGGATTTTAAACATGAATTGAGTTCATCTGCTGGTGTCCCTCGTGGAATAACTGGTAATGTTTGACGAAAATCTCCTGCAAGTAAAACGACAGTACCTCCCATTATTTTGGTAGGATCTCTAAGATCTTGCATTGTTCGGTTCAAGGCTTCATAAGCTCTTTTATGTGCCATGGTGCACTCATCCGAAACTATTATCTTTGAATGTTGCAAGACTTTTGCCTTTCCAGAGCCCTTGCTTATGTTGGAAATTGGATTTTCGTCGTGAACGAGGTTTAATGGTAATTGCAATGCCAAATGTGCTGTACGGCCTCCATCTAATAATGTAGAAGTGATTCCCCATGACGCTACAGCCAGAGCTATGTCACCATTCGCTCTCTCGGCAAGAATCAGGTTTATTAAGAATGTTTTTCCTGTTCCTCTGTGGTCATATGTAATTTCGGTTTCAAACGGTTATACGTAATTTCCATTTCAAATGGAAAAAGAATTGTATATACAGTATATAGATGGGAAAATCATATATCTGCATTTAGAGCCATCTGGCCAAATAATAATTGATTACACAAAGAGCTATGTGGTTCCTCTCCCCATGCAAGGTATGAAAGAAGACATAAAGAAATTATACTTTCACACTAGTTTATATACAGTGTATAGTATTACTTTTTATTTTATCAACACATTATTAGTCTCTAGTAAGCATAACTAATGTGCCCAATCAGCCAAACATTAAAACCACTGACAGGTGAAGAGAATAACATTGATTATTTCATTACAGTGGTACTATGAAGGGGTGGGATATTTTAGGCAGCAAAGTAACATTCCATTCTTGAAGGTAATGTGTTGGAAGCAGGAAAATATGTCTATATGACAAGGGCCAAATTGTAATGGCTGGACGACTGGGTCCAAGCATGTCCAAAACAGCAGGTCTTGTGGAGTGGTCTCTGAATGCGATTGGTAGTATCTACCAAAAGTGGTCCAAGGAATGACAACTGGTGAACGGCAGTCAAGGTTCATTTATGCGCATTGTGAGTGAGGGTTACTGTGTCTGGTCCGATTCCACAGAAAAGCTACTGTAGCAAAAATTGCTGAACATTTTAATGCTGGCCATGAGAGAAAGGTGTCAGAACACACAGTGCATCTCAACTGACCCCTGCCCACCAACGAAAGCACCCACAAAGAGTATGTGAGCATCAGAACTTGACAGTGCAGCAATGGAAGAAGGTCCTGGTGTGATGAATCACATTTTCTTTTAGGTCATGCGCATGGCCAGGTGCATGTGCATTGTTTACCTGGGGATGAAATGGCAGCAGGATACACTATGTGAAAAAGGCAAGTTGGTAGTGGCAATATGATGCTATGGGTAGTGTTCTGCTGGGAAACCTTTGGTCCTGGCATTCATGTGGATGTTACTTTGATACACTTATCTAGGGATTGTTGCAGAGTACATACACCTCTTCATGGCAACTGTAATCCTTGATGACAGTGGCCTCCTTCAGCAGGATATTGTGTCCTGCTGGACTGCAAAATTGCTCAGGAATGGTTTGAGGAGCATAACTAAGAGTTCAAGATGTTGATTTGGCTTCCAAATTACACAAAACTCAAATGAACCTCTATGGGATGTGCTGGGAAAAAAAAGTCTGATTCATGGAAGCTCCACTTTGCATCTTACAGGACTTAAAGGATATGCTGCTAATATCTTGGTGCCGGATACCACAAGACATCTTAAGTGGTCTTGTGGAGTCCATGACTCAATGGATCAGAGTTATTTTAGCGACATGAAAGGGATCAACACAATATTAGGCATGTGATTTTTCATGTTGCCTTGTCCCCTCTAAAACATATTCTTTTCAGGAATCTAGGCTTATGTCATAAAAAGTGACTCCTCAGTGGTAGCTGCATGACGAAAGAAGCGGAGTTAAACAAAAATGTACAGAACAAAGTAAAAATAATGCTAGTATTTTAAATATATAAAATATTACTTTAAAATATGCATATGATATAGCAATAATCCCTTACAGTGGTATGCTTATTATTTATAAGGTACCCACAATAGAATGTGACTTTAAACATTATCAATGATGTTTATAATATATATCTCTGAAAAATATTTATTGTCTTTATTTTACAGTGCTCAGTGGATTGTGCTTCAATGACTGCCCAGGGAAAGTCACAGTAAGTCATATTGATATTGGTTTTTAATGCATCTGTCCAACTGTGTGTGACTTTGTTAAAGAATATTTATTGTAAATGGCTTTGGCCCAGTGCACTGAAAATAGTATCCAGCTGAGGTGCTTGGGGTGGAAATATGCTCAGTGTCTAGTAACATGGCCAAAATATGCCTAAATGTTAATTACAAAGACAGATGGATAGAGACAGATTTGCTGCCAGGCAGCATGAGTGAATGACAACATTTTGTTATACAGAACGGACAAGGTCCCCATTAGTCTACATTGTGAAATTATTTCTTCACATAATACATCCTGTCCTTGATTTCCTGCTTTTAATTTGCTGTATCTGATTTGCTTTGCCATTAATAATATTAATAGGTTTTGTTAGTTTTGTGATTTTACTCAAAATAAAGAGAAGACAAAAATATAGTCTTTAAGCCTCAGGTTTTCAACCGTAACTCCTTTTACGTAATAATGGCAATATTTTTGAATAGTAATAGTTTGTTGTATTGTTTTCTGTTCTCTGCATTTGGTGCATGTTAAGTAAATAGTTAAGAACTTAAGCTAATCCATTGTTCATTTTTAAGCAACATCTATTTTTCCTGTATTTGTTGACTTTTAGACCAGAGTCTGAATCATTTCAGGTTTTTTTTTCCATCCTTGCATGAACCTTACATAATTGGCTTAGAGACAGATAACAGGGAATAAGAAATACAAGCCCATGCCTGGTGCCCTGTTGTGCTGTATAGTCTTGTTTGCACCTTTCTTGATCTAGAAACCTCTGTCTCAAGTACATATTTCTCATTCTGCTCTCATTTGTTTGAAATAATCATGTATATCTGACCAAGGCACTTTACACTCCTTCTTTCCACTAGACATAAGAAACACCTTTCTCATCTAACCAAGTCCCAATAGACAGATATATGGATGATTGCCCTGTTTTTGCCTGTGCTGCTAACATCCCATCTAACACCATGAAAAATCTTCACACTGCATCAAAACAGCAAGTAAGCATTCCCTAATCACCAAGTACCAGGGAGCCCCCCATAAAGAGTTGAAGGTATTCCAAAATAGACTTGCCCACAAAGCAACATGTTGCATTTGATTGCATGAGAATTGAAAATAAAAGCTTGCAAGCCTGGAAATAGGCTTCTGAGCCATCTTAATCACAGCATGAAGTGTACTGATCAGTGTTTAGGGAGTCATGCTGTTTTAATGTTATATGCTTCGTATTGTGCATGTACATTTGATCTCCAGCATGCCATGTCCTTGCAGCCATGTTTTTTAAGAGGTTAGGTCCATGTGTAACTTTCTTTCTTCAAAGGAAATATTGCTATATCCCATTGACAGAAACAAAGTTAAAGATCTGTTCTCCATTTGGAGTTTATTTTCTTGACTATCTATATATATAATTCACTAAGCCAGAAGACAAGTAGCCAACCATGGAAAGCGGATTCACTAAGCCGCCGACAAGTAAGACACCCATGGCACACGCAGGAAGGAGCCACGCCCACCAACTCTAAGACCATTGGATGCGACGACAACTCACAGAGCCACGCCCACCAACTCGGACGCGACGCCTCGGAAAACATGCCGTCATTTCTGTTTGTCCGTGCCACAGTCCACATGCAGCTCTGAGCCACGTTGACTTTTCATTAGTCAACCTCAGTGGAACCTTGGTTTACACAGAGGCAGCGCCAGAGAGAGACAGAGGCACACACAGGCAGCGCGAGAGAGAGACAGAGGCACACACAGGCAGCGCGAGAGAGAGACAGAGGCACACACAGGTAGCCCGAGAGAGAGAGACACGCACACACAGGCAGCGCGACAGAGAGAGCCGTGCAATCCTTTAAAACTGAGGTTAAAACACAATGAAGGAAGCAGTCTTTAAAAACCAATAAACCCTGTGCCTCTTTTTCATTAGCGTCTCACCTGCTTCACCGCCCTGCAACAGTCGAGACGCTTTCTCAGCAGCTGACCTTCTCTGTGCCTGACTCCACTACTGTCAGTCGCCTGATTAAAAATGGTGAACTCATGCAATGTTACTATCTTGCTTGGCTTTTAAATAAAGTTCGGATTTGTTCAAATGTTCCTTTTTTCCCCCCTGTGCTTAAAACTCATTTTAAAAAAAAAGTGTTTACAGTGATCCCTCGCTATATCGCGCTTCGCCTTTCGCGGCTTCACTCTATCGCGGATTTTATATGTAAGCATATTTAAATATATATCGCGGATTTTTTGCTGGTTCGCGGATTTCTGAGGACAATGGGTCTTTTAATTTCTGGTACATGCTTCCTCAGTTGGTTTACCCAGTTGATTTCATACAAGGGACGCTATTGGCAGATGGCTGAGAAGCTACCCAACTTACTTTTCTCTCTCTCTCTCTTGCGCTGACTTTCTCTGATCCTGACGTAGGGGGTGTGAGCAGGGGGGCTGTTCGCACACCTAGACGATACGGACGCTCGTCTAAAAATGCTGAAAGATTATCTTCACGTTGCTATCTTCTGTGCAGCTGCTTCCTGAAGCGACATGCTGCACGGTGCTTCGCATACTTAAAAGCTCGAAGGGCACGTATTGATTTTTGACTGTTTGTTTCTCTCTCTCTCTCTCTCTCTCTCTCTCTCTCTCTCTCTCTCTCTCTCTCTCTCTCTCTCTCTCTCTCTCCCTGCTCCTGATGGAGGGAGTGTGAGCTGCCGCCTTCAACAGCTTTGTGCTGCGGTGCTTCGGATACTTAAAAGCCAAACAGTCCTATTGATTTGTTTGCTTTCCTCTGTCTTTCTGACAGTCTGTGCTCCTGACGCGCACTCCTTTGAAGAGGAAGATATGTTTGCATTCTTTTAATTGTGAGACAGAACTGTCATCTCTGTCTTGTCATGGAGCACAGTTTAAACTTTTGAAAAAGACAAATGTTTGTTTGCAGTGTTTGAATAATGTTCCTGTCTCTCTACACACTCCTGTGTTTCTGCGCAAATCTGTGACCCAAGCATGACAATATAAAAATAACCATATAAACATATGGTTTCTACTTCGCGGATTTTCTTATTTCGCGGGTGGCTCTGGAACGCAACCCCCGCGATGGAGGAGGGATTACTGTATACAACTGCTGCAATGTTACAGAGAGAGAGAGGGCTCGCTTGCTTCTGAGAGACAGAGGGGGAGGGGGCTCGCGTGCTGCTGAGAGAGGGGGAGGGGGCTCGCGTGCTGCTGAGAGAGAGAGAGAGAGAGAGAAGTGGGGGCTGGGGAGGCTCCCGTGCTGCTGAGAGAGAGGGGGGGGGGCTGGGGAGGCTCGAGTGCTGCTGAGAGAGGGGGAGGGGGCTCGCCTGCTGCTGAGAGAGAGAGAGCCTGCGCATGCAGCTGAGCTGGGAGCCTGGGTGTTTATGTCAGTGTTATTCAATGTTTTTACTATTACACTGTGCATTCTATGGTGTAATAATTAACTATATTTGTGCTTAAAAATCTTTAAAAAATATATTTACATACAGTTGGTATGGTCTGGAATGGATTAATTGTATTTACATGCAATCCTATGGGGGAAATTGCTTCGGTTCACGACCAAATCGGTTTACGACCAGAGGTTTGGAACGAATTATGGTTGTGAACTGAGGTTCCATTGTATATTGAGTCTAGAAAACATGATCAGCAAGTCTTTGATAGGCTGCAACAAAATAATGAAAGAACAGGCACATTTTTTTCTCACAAGCTGGGTGGGTGGGTGTTAGTTAATTAGTTACTCGAAGGATTTCAAGATTTAATATGCACAAGCGGTAACACTGCAAAAGCAGCCCAAACCAGAAAAGACGGCTGGCAAAAAGTGGCTGACAAATTAAACGCGTGTGCATTGTACTTACTGAAAGCGGCGTTACGGATTTTGCAAATGTTCATTTTTTCCCTCTGCTTAAAAAACATTAAAAAAGCAGCGTGATTATGCGGCGTATACTACGCCGTGGGTTGGTATGCAGCGTGTAAAACAGTTTGTCGCGGATAATTTGCCTTTTACTTTAACACGAAGACAATTTCCTGTTAAATTTGCCTTTGCAATGACAATTGATAAGGCACAGGGCCAAACTTTCAAAAAGATGTGCATGTATCTGCCAAAACCAGTTTTCAGTCACGGACAGTTGTATGTTGCTCTCTCCAGAGTTCCATCTTTTCATTCACTTACTGGTATGCCTGCAGGAACACGTGCAGCGAGCGAGAGAGAGAGAGCGAGCGACACACACACGCATACAGGCGCGTGAGAGAGAGAGCGCTGGACGCATAAGAATAATAATACTTCATTACATTGATATACCGGTGTTTTCAGTATTCAAAGTGCTATCCACACAGGGAGAAACCGGGAAGCGAACCCAAAATCTTCCACAGTCTCCTTACTGCAAAACAGCAGCACTACCATTGCGCTACAAGGCAGTTAAAGAATGCACCGGCCTCGATTTTGTTTTCACTTCTGTTTACAGCGATCGGATCGTAGCGTGCATTGTTGCAATGTTACTTTTCTTGGTGGCTTATTACATTACGGATGTTTCACATGTTCATTTTTTTCCCTGTGCTCAAAAGACATTAAAAAAGTGTTTCTCAACTGTGACTCCGGAACAACTCAGTACGCAAGCTATATTAAGCGTCAACAACGAAGACTCGCTACACCTTAATGAACAAGTGCTGAAACTTATTCCTACCGACGAAGTAACTTTCACCAGCGTGGCCTCCATCGTCACAGACGATCCCGCTTTCAGTCACGGACAATTGTATGTTGCTCTCTCCAGAGGTCCATCTTTTCATTCACTCACAGTGGTATCCACAAACCCACCCCATTTGGACAACTGTGTCGTTCAGCAAGTGTTCACCCATCAATACATAATTATGCGGCGTATGTTACGCTGCGGGTTGGCTAGTTTAATATATTGGTTTACAGATGTGCACTTTTTTTTTTTGGAGTCCAATGGTGCAATGGTTACCTGGCAGCCTTATAGCACCAGATTCCTGGGTTCAAGTTATGTTTTAGGCACTGCGTGTGTGGAGTTTGTACATTTATCTCTTACCTACTTGGGTATATTCCAGGGTAATTAACTTTTTTCACTCATCCACAAGATGTGCCTGTTTGGTTTACTTGAAATTTGAGTTGACCCATTTTGACTGAGTGACTGTGTGTGCATTTGTGTATGTGTGTGTGTGTATGTGTGTGTGCACGCGTGTGTGTGTTTGTGAGAGGGTGCCCATCCAGGGTTGGTTCCCTCCATACACCCAATTGTGTGATAGCACCTGGTCCATATAGCTCTGAATAGAATAAGTGGGTTTAAAAATTTGATTTATGTTCATGACCTCTCTACTACTCAGATTAGGACAGTAAGATGTATTGCACAATGTATCAGTCCATTAAATCATAACATTGACAGCCTGAAAGTTACCTACTGTGAATTGACTATAAACTAAGACAGCTGTTAGTTCCTCAGATTTATGATGACAACAAAAACAAAGAATGTTCTGTTTTATTTTGTTTGGAATGGTAATATTTCCAAGCATTTATTCAGTAATAGTTCCATTTGTCACTATTCACATCCACATGAAAGACTGCATCTGTTTCTGAATATAAATGTTAATTTTAATCTTGGTTGGTCTATAAAGCACCTTATGATTGCATACATCGTACATTGTGCTATATAAAATATAGGTGGGGGATGGACCCTGATATACATCAACATCAGTACTTAGTATTTTCCTACCAGTGGTAAACACAGGTGAATGTTCTAATTTTAACACAATACATATATTTAATTTATTATTTTTTGTTATTTTGTCTCTATATATATGCTGAATTACTTGCATATCCCTACCACAAACAAATTTCTCTTTGAGTTAATAAGCCTAAACCTTCATACAATCAGCCACAAATGCAAGGAGAGATGGCTGATGGTGAAGAAATTCCACACACACATGCTGACTGAGAAATATTTTTTTTCATTTGTACTTTTAACTAAGTAGCTCACTGTTTCCCCTACCCTCCAGTGATGAAACAAGGCTCACACACCATAGATATGAACTGCACTTCACTTTACAGAAAGCAATGTAACAGGAGTATCTGTTTTATAAAATAATAAACCTAACTCCCAGCCCTGTCCAACCACACCTCACCCTAATTCTTGTGCCATATCACTAGGAACAATGTTGATGCTAACTCATCACACCACTACACCCAAAATAAATGAGTAACTTCCTAAAGTTCTTTTAGTAAAAGATTTTACCAGGGACGCAGGGGAGGTTTGAGTGGACTCAGTAGATGCTCCTTTAATTTTTGAATACAGGCAGCTCTAGATTAGTCATATTGTAGAAAGAGGCATGTCAGTTCTTCAAAGTGATTAGGTCAGGAGTCTTCCATTTAGAGGGAAGTAGCCATTTAGCAGCTATTGTACCAAAGCACTTGAGCCTACTTTGGTTAACAGAAAGGGGGAGAAAGAGTCATAAGAGGTCAAGGAGGTTAAGAATCTGTGGTAAGCAAGGGATAGTAAACTGATAACATCAAAAAAATGAGAAGAAATTATAGACCGAATAGTTAAAGCAGAAGGACAAAACTGGTACTTGTTAGTAAATATAGCAGGAACACCAGTGGTTGGCTGTTGCCAAAGAGGATCCAGGCAAAGGACCATTAAGTATAGTTTACAAGCAGTGAGATAAAACCTATGCACATGTTGAAGTAAAGTCAACTAATGCCTAGAGTTTCTTCAGGAATATCTGATACTTTTTTTGAAGACTGTATTCCAGCAAAGGAATTAGGATAAGGGGAGATCTTATTATTATTAATATTATTATTATTAAGCGATGAGGAGAAAGGGTTAGATTTTTGTAGCAAAGAATATAGAACTGAAGCTGTCTTTTTGATAAGGAAGAAAGAGGCTGCACTGGATAAAAGAAAATTACTAGGTAGAAGAGATGTCACTGAGATACGACAGGCCCTTATTGCTGAGTGAAGTTGCGAAAAAAGAGAGAAAACATAAGAAGGGAATAGCAAACTGAGACTGAGGATTTTCAAGTGATTCAAAACCAAACATACCTTACAACAATGCTGATACCAAACTGAGTTCAACCAGACTGAATACTGGGATGACCACTTATCAGTATATGCATGGATTTTAAATATAAGCAATTGCGTGTTCCATTTGGGTATAGAGCTCAGATGCCATTCTGGTTGTACCAAACTGTGATTGCATGTGCTATAATGGACCTTAGGTGAAGCTTACAGATTTTCAAACAGGCACAAACAAATGCATTCACTGTATAACGGAGAGTAACTATTGACTTAATGGGAAACCCTGCTGGTTGGACAGAATGGCATACCAAGACCCAGACTGGAAGCAACACAAAGGCCCATTAATACAGTTCCAAACCTGGAAATGAGAATCCTGCCTCATACTTATTACCAATTACAGTGATCCCTCGCTATATCGCGCTTCGCCCTTCGCGGCTTCACTCCATCGCGGATTTTATATGTAAGCATATTTAAATATATATCGCGGATTTTTCGCTGCTTCGCGGGTTTTTGAGGACAATGGGTCTTTTAATTTCTGGTACATGCTTCCTCAGTTGGTTTGCCAGTTGATTTCATACAAGGGACGCTATTGGCAGATGGCTGAGAAGCTACCCAACTTACTTTTCTTTCTCTCTCTCTTGCGCTGACTATCTGTGATCCTGACGTAGGGGGTGTGAGCAGGGGGGCTGTTCGCACACCTAGACGATACGGACGCTCGTCTAAAAATGCTGAAAGATTATCTTCACTTTGCTACCTTCTGTGTGCAGCTTTTAAGTATGCTGCACGGTGCTTCGCATACTTAAAAGCTCAAAGGGCACGTATTGATTTTTTTATCTGTCTCTCTCTCTCTGCTCCTGACGGAGGGGGTGTGAGCTGCCGCCTTCAACAGCTTTGTGCCGCGGTGCTTCGCATACTTAAAAGCAAACAGCCCTACTGATTTATTTGCTCCTTTGAAGAGGAAGATATGTTTGCATTCTTTTAATTGTGAGACAGAACTGTCATCTCTGTCTTGTCATGGAGCACAGTTTAAACTTTTGAAAAAGAGACAAATGTTTGTTTGCAATGTTTGAATAACGTTCCTGTCTCTCTATAACCTCCTGTGTTTCTGCGCAAATCTGTGACCCAAGCATGACAATATAAAAATAACCATATAAACATATGGTTTCTACTTCGCGGATTTTCTTATTTCGCGGGTGGCTCTGGAACGCAACCCCCGCGATGGAGGAGGGATTACTGTAGACCACACTTTTGTCTATGGTCTGCTTTAGTCTCTTCCCATTCTAAATAAATTGCACTATATTAAACCTCTGAACATTGAAGGAGTAGGACAATGATGGAACTTATGAAGCTGAGGTTTTTCAACAGAATTCATCTTGGCAATAGTTGGGCATGACTGAAAAGCAAAGGATATTCAAATATGATTGGATCAACAACTTGACATCTACAAGAGCATAATTTATTTGAAGTTTGAAGTAGCGATCTCATGTATTGAGGAGGATATGTCAGTGTCCAAATATCTGATTCAGATAGTAATGCGAACAGAAAATGGAAAAATAGCAGACCATACAATAGGGTTGAGTGGTAGTAGCCAATTAATTTTATAGCCTGACATGAAGGAGATACTTAAAGGCATTACTTAAATACAGAAGGGTATCATAGTGAAATATTCTATGGTTATTCTATGGTCTATGGTTCAGTAGCTTTTATGTACAACTAGCCTTATTCTAAAAGTAGAGGGGAGTGGAGAACCTTCCCTGGATTCCTTCATAATGAGAAAGGGGTGAAAGGGATGCCTGAACTCATCAGCAGTACAGCTAAGAGAATGGGGTATAACATTCTAATCATCACTACAAACTCTACACATCTTCTCCAAAGCTACCACAAAATGTAGCCATCCAAATGCCTTTTCATCTCAAAGCTACAGGGTGTATAAAATATAATTAATGACCAGTTTTTACCTAACAGAAGTAGTCAGCACGGTGGAACTTTAATAAAGTATTTATAATCTGAATTCTATTGTCTGAAACTCTGCCACTGGGTGAGGTTTTTACTATGTCCTAGCAGGGAAGCAGTAAACGGTGTATGAACTCAAGGGTTTAAATGATGAATATAAACAGCTGCATTCAGAATTTGGAAGAGGGGAAGACAAAGTTGTTTCCAGCCTTACTTTTAGTTCTAGCAGAATGCTGTAAAAGTAAGAATAGTCTCAGTCCAACTTCTTTCACTCTCTTGAAAGCCAGATTCATAGTCTGTCTTTTCTGGGACATCTCTATAGTGTAGTCAGGGTAAAACTTAATATGGTCATCCTTATGCATAATTTCCAGCTGTAATGGACAGCTGGATCACTTACCTGGCCGGGACACCTTCTTAATGGAAGCACGAGCGGAAAGAGCTTGCACGGGGCAGTACCTTTCCTAGGACGACAGAGGGTAGTTCCCCAGGCCACAGGTTTTGAGTATGGAAGCTCTACCCTGCTGGGACCCGTGGCCACTACCAGGGGGGGCATGGGGAACAGCTGAGGCCTTCTCTGCAGGACCACCACCACACCCTGAAGTACACCCAGAAGGAGATCACTGTATTTCCAGGGCACATCCAGGTGCTCTATAAAAGGAGCCGCCTCACTTCATTTGAAAAGTCAAAGTCGGAAGGTAGAGGATGAAGCTTGAGGGAGGAGTGGAGACAGAAGAGAGAAAGAGACAGAGAGAAGGCAAAGTGCTGTGTGCTTTATTGTGTGGGCTGTGCTTCATTGTGCTTTGTATTATGCATTGGTGGTGAGAATTGAAGAGAAGGCTTTTTCCATATCACAGTAAAGTCTTATGTGTGTTGCTGGACTTGTGCCTGTGTATGCTTGTGTCTGTTGTTGGGTAGGTGGAACCCCCTGGTGGTCACACCGCATATTATAGGCTTCAACCAGCATACAGTGTCTATCAACATACTTTAAAAATGGGCTGATGAAGACATTGAGCTTGACCAAGTCTATTCACTTTGAAAAGATTGTGAGGCCTTTGAATCTCCAAAGTGGAGCAGTTCAAAGCAGAAAACTGTTTTTAGCCTTGCAGTGGACAGTGTATTGTCCTACATTGAGCCTTGACGTATTGTTTTATCTGCTTCAATTTAAATGCTGAAATCTTTCTGTGCAAGATCAAATTTCAACTAGTGCTGGAGTGCAGAGTGTATTAGAACATTCTATGCCACTGCAAGAACTCTACTACTGTATCTTACTGAAAAAATAGTACAGAGGAACCTCGGGTCACAAACGTCTCTGAACACGTACAAATCAGGTTACGACCAAAACGTTCGCCAAACTTTTGCATCTGTTCACGACCACACACTTGGATGACGAACAAGCCAGTTTCCCTTCCGGTTCATATGCGCCGATGATTTCCGCACGTATTCAGTCTCTCCCTGTACAGTATAGGGTGCTCCAGATCTAATTATGCAATTTTCATTACGCTATAACTTATTAAGTTTATTCCATAGAAAATCACCCGAAATATCCCGGACCATCGAGAAGTGTGCAAACTGACAACATGAAGAATCGTCTTTGCACCGAACTGGAATCGTCCCCGCTTAAGTCAAAGTCATCCAGATGATCTGGATCTGCATAATTAGATCTGGAGCGCATCACACAGAAGGACTTTGTGGTATAGCGGGTCCACAGCTCACATCAAGAGGCCAGTTTTAAATAAATAATCAGCTGCCACGTCCTCTTCATAAATAGAACTGTGAGGCGGCTAAAGGGAGGAAAAAGAAAAGAAAGACGGAGGTTGCGGAGTGAGGAAGTAAGCATGAAGCAGTGTGGAAAGAACCGGTGTGAGCGAGCAAGCGACACAGGCAGCTGGACAGTGAGCCCAAGCAGGGGTGTTTCGCCGACAGTTGGTGGGGCAGAAGGAAGCAGTCGCTCCAGCTGAGCGATCAAGGAGCTGGAGTGACTAGAAGAAGGATAGCTGGCCGTGTAAGGCCGAGAAGGCAGCGGGGGTCACCAGTTAAAGAATGCACCGGGCTTGTTTTTAAAGAGACTGCTTTCAGCATTGTTTTAACCTTGTTGTATTTAATGAAGATTTTTTTCTATTAGACTTTAACCTCCACTTCACTTCTGTTTTTATGGGATCATTTATTTATTGAAGGATTCTGAAAGCACTGCACTTTATTATTTTGGACTTAGTTTTTGATTGTTGTTTTGTTGATTTTCATAAAAGCACTTGGCACTTTTTGCACCATCCCCTTGCTCCATTGTAGTGCCTCACTGTCGTGCTCATCGGTAACATTACCGATGGTGATAGGTTTAAGGGCTTCCGGAAGCGAGATGGGAGCATGCAGCAAACCCACATCGTCACAGACTTTACCTCAAAACTGTAATCTCCTCTCCACCCAATTCCTCCTCACTTCCTTCATGCCAGAACTCGACTCATGCAAGGTTAGTTTTCTTGGTTGTTTATGGTTAGTTTTTGTATAAATTAAGGATTTTTCAAATGTTCCTTTTTTTCCCTGTGCTTAAAACTAAAAAAAAAGTGTTTACAGTGAGCGGTTTGTAAGGCTATAGCCTGAACTTTTGCAATGTTAGTTTTCTCTGTTCAAGGTTTTCTCAGTGTTATTCAATGTTTTTAGTTTACTATTACACTGTGCATTCTATGGTATAATTAATTATTTTTGTGCTCAGAAATCTTTAAAAAATATATATTTACATACAGTTCGTAGGGTCCGGAACAGATTAATTGTATTTACATACAGTCCTATGGGGGAAATTACTTCGGGTTACGACCAAATCGGGTTGCGACCAGAATCTTGGAACGAACTACAGTCGTGCCCCGAGGTTCCACTGTATTTGGTATTTTTAATGGTACTCGATACCAAATGAGTACAGTTTGAGCATCGAAGTTCTGCCCATTCATACTGGTTAGCTTCACTCACATGCTCCAGTGATACCTGAAGCATAACTCCCCCAAACTCATAGCACAGTGGCTTTTTCCTCCAGTCAGCCCCTACTCTTCCCTGTGCATAAGCGAGCTTCTTTTATGTGCATCTCGGCTTCATGGCACCAAGTGTGCCAAGACAACTGCCACGAACCTGGTATCTTCTGTTAAGATTGGCCACCCAGAAAAGTTTTCTTCTAGAATGGGCACTTGGCGTCGCTATTGCCGCCACCTTCAAATGCCGGTGACGCTTCCCACGTGTCTCGTGCACTCACCTACAGTATGTGCTGCAATGAAAAAAGATAAAACAAAGGTAAATGTATATTCTGGCTAATTAGTTATTTTCCTGTTAATTGTTTTTACTTTGGTGTAGCACTAGTTATTATCACTGTAAATGCATTTCAGGAAATTTACAATCATTACAAGTATTTATTCTTTTATTGTGCTCCAACTGTAGAATTGAGGAAAGAGACTAATTTTCAACAACAAATACTGTTTCATTCCACATAATAAAATACTGGCCTACAATTTAGCCCTACTTACTATAAATTGAGGAATAGTGAAACACTGTTGGGGTCCTCATTTAATTACTGTGACAGATTACCTGACATACCAATACTGCTTTAACTTCTCAGGTTTCATTTGGTGTTGCAGTGCTTCAGTGGATATTCACATTAAATTGCTGAATAAAACTACTGTTAGCCTTTGGATGCTTTTGCACTTTCTTAAAGTGTAAATGATGGAAATGCAGCTTGGTACCCATACAGAGAAGGAGTGCTTTCTATTCTGTATAAAGTTATTTGTGTGTAAGCATTACATATCAAATAGAAATGGGGTGCTTTGCAGTACCTTTGTTTGTCTCCATGCTTGAGATTTTAGAGTGAGGTGGGCTTCTATTCCCTCAGGGAAAGCAAAGAGAAATCCATTTGCTGTGGCTATAAAAAGCTATAACATTCAACCTTTGCACAGCACTGTGATTTCTGTGCTTAATCTGATGTTACAGTACTTTTCTATTAACCTTGTTAAGTGGTGCTTGCATTTCTAGCATATTGTGGTGGTTTAGTAATCTGGATAAAAATCCTTTGTGTAAATTTGGCCAAAAAGAGGTTATTAGTTGTTTTTTATTAATTATACTTACTATGTTTTTAGTTCAATATATTATGACTTTTCATATTTAAAAATATAAATTACATCCTCCACAGATAAATTTTGCCTCATGACATGGCTATTTTTGTAAAACATAGTCGTCTTTATTATGCTGTCTTTAGTTTATTGCTTTACAGGCAGTCCCCGGGTTACGTATGAGATAGGGACTGTAGGTTTGTTCTTAAGTTGAATTTGTATGTAAGTCAGAACAGGTACATTATTTTAATAAATGTTATTGTTGACCGACTGTAACCAAGTGCTCTGCCAATGAATAATGGAGTTTCACCTCTCTTTGACCTTTTTATTATTTCTACTTTATTTTCCATGGTGGTGGTTTTTCTCTTCTTTACTGTATCACCAGCACTTGCATCAGATTTGTGTTTCAGTTCAGAGACATTGTTGAAGGGTGAAGACAAAAGGTTAAGATGAGTAATTCTGCACAGCACTGTACACACTATCACAGCAGGAAGGCACCCCTTGTCAGCACGTCTGGTGTACTGACAAGAGACAACTTCCTGCTATGTATGTAACAGTACAAGCAGGCTTGCTATTGAGAATGAATGGGGGCGGCGAAGGGCCATACACCACCCGCCCACCACCAGTCACCTCCACTTGCAATACAGTATGCTGCCTGCAGTGTCCGCCCACCGAGAACGAACAGGGTGCGGTCAAAGGCGGGTAGTGAATCGCCCACCACCGCCCCCATTCAACAGGCAGCCACCCGAGGCACACTATAATGCTGCCCCCCACCACCCTATTCACCTTCAATGGCCTCTGCTCAGCCACAACTGGGTCACCACTTGCAGCATCACCAGCCGCCCACTGAGAACGAATGGGACAGCCATTCGAAGGACACTGCAAGGCCGTGTGGTGGGCGGGCAGGAGCAGTAGCTGCGGCGGTGTCGTGGGCGGGCAGTGAACCACCCCCCTCCGCCCCATGAAGCCTCCGTCCTGCATACGAACAGTAGCTGCGGCCCCAGGTCACTGCTTGCCGCGTACCCAGCTGCCCACTGAGAATGAATGGGGTGCGGCCCCCACCACCCCATTCATCAACCGGAGCCACCCGAGAGACACTACACTGCACGAGCAGCAAAACCACCCCCTTCCAGCCAACGCTTGCAGCATTCCCAGGCCGAAGATGATGGAGTGGCAGTTACTGAGGAGCCTGCATCACGTCCACCAGACAGATGAAGGAGCAGCTGCGGCCCTGTTCGTAAG
Organism: Erpetoichthys calabaricus; assembly: GCF_900747795.2. Classification (NCBI taxonomy): domain Eukaryota; kingdom Metazoa; phylum Chordata; class Cladistia; order Polypteriformes; family Polypteridae; genus Erpetoichthys; species Erpetoichthys calabaricus. Next base: position 59,119,775 of record NC_041402.2, read on the forward strand.
TTGTATGTCGGATGTCCATAACTTGGGGACTACCTGTATTTTATTTTCTTGATGTGTCAGTGAACCAATCCATTAAGAATCAAGTATAAGTTTATTGTCACATTGTGGAGCTGTCAAATTAGAATAAAAATAAGTCTTGATTATTCATATTAAAAATACAGTTGAATTTAAAACATTTAGAGGCTTTTTGTTCTTACATTCTTTTTATATTTTGTGAAAAGGTGCTATATAGGTGCCCAACCCAACACAGAGTGGACACGGAGGCACACATAAAATAGATGAACTATTTTATTTTTCTTCGCCTGTGGGCACACGTCTTCCCCGTGTCCCACAGGCAGTACACAGTCCCAAGCACAACACACAAAGTAAACACCAAGCACAGCATTCTTTTTCTTCCTCCACCACTCCTCCCAGGCAACCTCATCCTCCTCCTCCCGATTCTGGCTCCCAGAGTGGTGGCTGCTGGCCCCTTTAATAGTTCACCCAGAAGTGCTCCAGGTGCTCTATTGCTGAGTTCCGGTTGCACTTCCGGGTGTGGTGAAAACACTGCCCATAACAGCCCAGGAGTTCCAACCACAGCATTCCCTGGCGGCACCTGCGGGACCCAACAGGGCTGCACCCAACTCCAATTCCCATGGAGCCCTGCAGAAAACCGAGGCACCGCTCCAACCCAGGGGGGCAGCCATCTAGCGTCCAGGGAGAAGTACAGTGATCCCCCACTATATCGTGCCCCCGCTACATCAGGGATTTATTAATATTATTATTATTAGGTTTGGTTTACCGGATAAACAATTTAAAGAGATTGTTATTTTCATGGGAATTGTTACATATGCATTATTTTCATTTTTACTTTAAAACTTTTGTAAAAACAATATTTGTCCTTTATTTCCTGCCCCGGGCGTGGTTAAATCTCTTTCTTGCGGCACTTATAACGCTATGCGCGTTGTGAAGGGGGGCAACTGAACACACGCTAAAGAGATGCGATCGGTTCAGCTGCTGTCTTGTTGCTGCTGCTGGCCAGCTGTTTGTTGTGCTTGTCATGCTTTGCGTCAATCACTTAAAAGACTGTACAGCACCTGTCATTTTGCCACTTCGCGTCTCTGCCACTAGCGTTCTGAAGTAGGTGGGGGGTGGGTGTGAGAGCTGAACGCACGCTAAGAAGAAGTGCTCGGATTATCTGCTGGCTTGCTGCTGCTGGCAAGCTGCGTGTTCTGCTTGTCGTTGTTATAAGAGCTGGGAGCACCTGAAATTTGTCTGCCAAAAGCATTCCAACAACTGCTAGGTTAGATGTCAGTGAACTTGTTTTAAATTGTTTGTAAGTAGGGCATGACGTACAAAAGCCACCGTCTCACGGGTTTTGCTTCATAAGGTTGGTAATGTCTACTCTTGCATGTCGTCAAAGTGTCTTTCCGAGATGATCTGGTCTCGATCACTTCGCTCAACCCCCCCCGGAGGTGCGCTGCACTCCTGCCACTTCGCGTCTCTCCTGCTTGCATTGTGAAGTGGGGGAGCTGTATGCACGCTAAGCAGAAGTGGATGGATCAGCTACTGGCTTTGTGCTGCTTCTGCCAAGATGCCTGTTCTGCTTGTTGTTCTGCGCATCGATCATTTAAAAGCCCTGTACAGCAGCTGTCCTTTGCAGAATGTCAAATTGTCTTCTGAGAAGATCAAGCCTCGTCTCCGTGTCAAGATTTTTTTTATAATAGAGAGATGTTACTCATACAGTAGCCTTAGCCCGACATCCACATATCATATGTGCTTACAAAGTGTGTTTTAATAAGTTTGCATGTGTTTTAAGTGTGTGGGAGGGGGTATTTTAAGGCTTAAACTATAAGAAAATGGTCTTTCTAGATCGCGAATTTTCACCTATCGCTGATGGGTCTGGAATGTAACTTCCGCGATAGGCGGGGGATCACTGTATTGCACAGTCCATGGCAGCTCCCCCTGAGCATATAACGAAGGGGCGTACCAGCCGGTCATGGACCCCGGCCATCCGCCACAATTTATATCATTATTAATGTATTTTACTTTCTTTTTATAGTGTGTTTGAAAGCATAAACGGCTTTTGACTCATGCACTGTTATTTGAAAGATGAACATAAAAACACAAATGAATATGACACTTAAAACATAGCCCTTTCAAAAAATGGGATTCTCTGTGTGAACAAAAGCAACATAATCAAAATGAAAGTGGAGTCACAAACATTTTGTATTGCCTGTAATGCAAATAAAAAAACCCAAACAAAATTGCTTGTGATTGCACAACCAATTTAAACGCTGTGTGGGAAACAGCCCAGACACAGACAGGCAGACACCGATGGTTCCACAACCAACACACGTTTATTCATATTTTATCACAAATAAACAGCACACACCCCAGTGCCGCAGCACCAATCACCCCAAAAGTCCAGGCCTCACGATGCCTTTTCTCTCTTCAGGTCCGCCTCCACTCCTCTCCTCCAAGCTCCATCCTCTTCCACCCGACTCCAGCCCTTGAATGGAGGGAGGCGGCCCCTTTTATCCCTACCCAGGTGTGCTACAGGTGCCTCCCAATGAGTGCCTGCTGGCACTCCCCGGTGTGGTGGAAGTGCTGGCTGTGCACCCGGAAGCACTCCAGGTGTCCCTGGTCTTCTTCCCCCCAGCTCTTCTGGGTGTGGCAGAAGTGCTGAGGGCCAGGTTTCCGCAGGCATCGGGGCGCCTCCTGGCGGTGGCCACGGGCCCCTATAGAGTTGAGCTTCCAAGCTCCTTTCCCGTGGTTCCCATAGCCACCAGGGCGGTCGCCCCCTCGTGGTCTGGAGGAGGAGTAATCCCTCCTCTGGTCGTTCCAGGCGTCCCGGCTGGGTACCACCCCCAGCCGCTTGCCACAGCTATCACTGATTTGTCATTGATTTTTTAACATTGGGGTTACAGAAGCGATTCTAAAAGTGATTGGCACAGAGCCTGTGTCAAGGGATGAGTTTATTATTGTTGTAACAGTTGGGATTATGGCATGAAAGCAAGATTTAAGTAGTGTGCGGGGGATGGGGTCCAGTACACAAGTAGTAGGTCTCATCTTAGAAAGCAGGTTATTGACAAACACAGATGTGACTGGTGGAGATGCTGAGTAGGATGGAGTGGGAAAACAGGGAGAGATATAAACATGATGCATTTATGTTAGTTGAATTATTTAGATCTTTAATTTTGTAACGGAAAAAGTGGAGGAATTCCTCACAGACTTCAGTAGAAGAGGTAGTTGGGCCAGATGCGGGTTCGATTAGTTTATTAACTACAGAAAACAAAACCCTTGGGTTATCGTGGTCACTTTCTATTATTCTGCCATAATGGGTGTTCTTGGCAGCAGTTAGTGCTTCTCTGTAAGCTCTTTTGGTGGTCAGAGAAAGCCTGGATATGAACAGTAAGGCCAGTCTTATGTGACATTCTCTCAAGGCGTCGGCCAACTGCTTTCATAGATCGCAATTCTGAATTATATCAAGGAGATGGAAACCTCCTTAAGTTTTAAAGGAGCTGTTTTATCTAATGCTGAATGAAGGGCTGTGTTATAGTGGTCAACAAGACTATCTAGTGTTGATGGAATAGGTGCAGACAGTAAAAGATCAGAAATGGATCCAAAAAGGATAGAGGGACAGATATTTTTAAGGTTTCTGTAAGAAATTTGTCGTTTACAGATAAGAGGAGGGAGAGATAATGAGACAGTGAAAAGTACTGCTTTATGGTAAGAGAGTCCCAAATCAGTCCTGTAAATGTTGGCAACAGATAATCCAGAAGTACAGGTCAGATCCAATATATGACCACCAGAGTAGGAGGGAAAATCAGCATGTTGTGTCAAGTCAAAACAGTCCAATAAGTTGAAAAAAATATATATATATATTTTGCATAGTTTACTGTCAAATAATGCACATAATGCAAAGAGTACGCGACACGTGTTTCGCCCTCATTTGGGCTCATCAGGCGTACACACTCTCGAACCTCAGCATCAGAGACGAATCCCCTTTACGCTGCGCCATGGCGTGTGGTTCGTTTATTTGCCAGCCTGCAGTGTCTGGAGTAATTACATTCATTGCATTCGTAGTCTGAGTCCCGACCTGATTCTATGGGTGGTTACCTACCAGGTAATGCATGTGGTTGGTCTGCCTTCGGCAAACATCCGCCACGGTGCCCTCTTCAGTTGCGAGAATATATACTATATATATTATATATAATATACAGTATATATATATATATACTGCATATACAGTATCTGTGTGTGTAAATAAGTAATAACATAACTTGATCTCATAAGTCATCTTGAGTAAAAGCATTAGCTAAATAAACAATGATTGTAAGTGTCACTCATAATAATTAGGGTCTGTTATATCTGAAAATATATTCCCCAAGAGTTCTATGCAGATTATTTTAATTGACTTTTTATTTGGTTATTTAAAAATTAATATTGATAGGTAAGCCAGACTGCCCAAAACAAATAGAAAACAACTTGTGTTTTGTACTTGTCCTGTCAGACCCTCTTTTGTTTTAATACCATCCTGATAAACATAGCAGGAGTGGCTTCTGTGCAGCTGTTCTATTTACATTCACCTCAGATCTACTGCTGAATGAAAAGGATTGATTTCCCCGACAGCTCCCATTACAGAAGGCTAACCGCATATCTAGGAATGCGATTTATTAGAACTGACCAGAGCTTTCTAGCTCAGTTAAGTCACAAAATCGTCGAAGTGCTTCATTAATCTATCTTCATCCTGAAGAAATCCTAGGATTTAAACATTGTGTTGCAGTCAGGTCTTCCTTGGGTTGTATGCTACATTTTATGTGCAACATATCTTTTAGTGTTATTTTTGTGGTCTTTTAGATGTATAAAACAAAAGAAACTTAAAGTAAAGATGTACTTTATATTCCAGGCTGCCTGCTTTCTAGTCTTCTTTTAGGACATCATAAAACCTTTTGAAATTCAATTTTAGCCTGCAGCACTCAACTCACACCCTTACTGTAAATCTGTAATGAGATCTCAGTTTCAGTACATATGAATGATAATTTAAAATGGTAACACTATTATTTTATTCCTGCAAGTAATGCTTATGAAGCAATCTTTCCCTTTCATATGTCGCAAATGAATGCCTCCTGAACAAGAACAGGGTCTAAACCTGTATAAATATGATTAACTTAACGATAGCCTCTTGATTTAGAGCAGCATGATCTTATTTTGGTCGTAATTCTAAACTTTATGGTGCATTGCAGTGTGTGAAACCCCAGTGTATTCAAGATAGTCTCCTCTAGGTATTCTGATTTCCTTCCATACTTTAAAACATGCTGTCATGTCACCTGATGACTCTAAACTTCTGCAAGCGAAGATGTTTTTGTACATACTGGAACACAGCAGTTACCCACTGAGTGCAGGTTCCTACACTGCACATGTTTTGAAGAGGTATGGATTCTGCACTATGTGTGTTGTACCTTCAGAATGTTAGACACATCCTACCTCAGCAACCCCATCAAGAACATGAACATAGGTAATGAATGCCTCCTAATTCTAAGCAAGAAGTACTGCTTAGGGACAAGAGCTCAGAAAATATGTAAGCTGTAATAAGTAAATAGCAACCATCCAGTAATCATTTTTTACACAATGGCTAAAGGCAGATGCCTAATGCATAGTGAAATATAGATTTTTGTTGTTGCCTAAATGACACTATTTTACTGGTATTTTTAATTCTCTCAATTTACTCTTTCTGTTATTAATACATGGTCACTTTATTATTATTGAGTCCCATCATGCCACATTTAGCAATACTGGAAGATTTCCACCTATGGAGCTTCCACCTATGATCCATAACCCCAAAATCCACATAAAATATTTGTTTTCAAGTTTATATGTTTAAAAAACAAAATTTATTACACAGTTTTTATTTAAAAACATATATGGAACAATCACTGAAAGACACACAAATTGAAATAAATTGTCAAGTCAGTATAATGAAACAAACATAAAAAAGCTGGGTCTGGTGCTGTGGGTGTGGATGCTAAAATTAAAGTTGAGAGATGAAAGGAACAGAAGCAAGGCAATGGGAGTGAAGACAAATTAGATGAGGTTGATGAGAGCAAAAAGTCGACTACAAGTGTGCTGCACAGTGGAACACTATAAGATTACAAGATATTCAAGTTAAGTTTATGCATACAAGTATATGTGTAAACAGTACTGATTCGGTGTATTTATTAGGTCAATGATGTAATTCAACATTAACATTGCTGTGCTTCAGTGCCCAAATTGCCATTTGCGGCACACCCCCATTCTGCCCTGAGCAGTCGTTATAAGCTCTAGCACCCCATTATTTATAAATTAAGCACTGTATGTAAAGTTATGAGAAGAGAACATTCACTGTTTGATCAGAATAGACCCACGTTATGCTCTGTACTTTGTTCAAGCATAAATTTAAATCTGTTTAATAAATGGGTAAACGTGCATATTGAAAGTAACAATTTATTGTGTCTATGAAGTGATTGTGTTGGATATCTGTGAGAAGTTTCTTCTTCGATGCAACTGTTTATTCACTGGCTGTTTTTTTTATCTGAGTAGCAGCAAATGATGGCCTAAGTGCTGTTGGCACATGCTCTAACAATGAGCAAATTAACTGTTGTCACAAAGAAAAGATGTCCTTTTTAAAAGTGCTTTGTTAAAAGCAGCTACTATATATTCTGCATCAATACGCTGTCTTTGAAGGGCACCCTGAAAGTCACATGCTCCACTAGAATGAACTGGATTTTTGTGCCAAGAACACCAAAGCAAAGCTTTAGATTTTCTTATATGCAGTGCCTAGTCTTTTAAATACAACTTTACAAATATGTTTTCTTCATTGTGTCTTATAGAAATCTTAATAACATCTTTATTACTGAATGTGTGCAATACCTCTAGTATAGTATAACCTTAGAACTAAAATGTAAATATTTTTCCGTGCACAGTACAGTATATATATATAGCTTAACTTCAGTCATGATCTTCTTTTTTGGAGGTGGGTCGCAGCGTCAATATGCCAAGCTTCTCTCTTCCTACCAACATTTTCTAGTTGGTCCTGTCAACCCTCACATAATCCGTGTCCACTCAAGAGATTTCACCAGATTGTCCCCTGGTCATCTTCCATACCGGTAGACTATGCCTGGTGCACCCTAACTGCATGCCTAAACCACCTTAGTTGTGTTGTTTCAATCCAGACAAGCCATGCTTCTCTTTTAAGATTTTATTTTACTGTGGAGCTCTTCATCCTATCAGCAAGAGCAAGTTCAGCAGCGTTGTGCTGGCAGCCATAGATGAGGAAGAATATGTAAACTTGACCTGTGAATCTAAATGTTTTACTAGGACTTCTCTCTCACAGTCTGGTACAGTGTCCACAGACACAACCATAATCTGTGCTCTCCGTTATGAACACAACTACAAGGAATTTGATTTCTTTCACTTTGGGCAGTAGCTCTCCTCTTGTCTGCAGGAATCAATTCATTCCACTAGGAAAAGTCTAAACTACAAGTGCTACTTTTCATATAGGTTGGTGTGCTAGGTTAAACTGACAAAGAGGTCTACAGTGTTAGGTCTATAGTATGACTATTCAGAAGAACAGACTATACACTTGAAGTCCTCCTTTCTACCCTCCTACCCATCTATCTACCTACTTAATCCAGCATTTATTGTCAATGGAAGCCAGAGCTTATCTCAGCACTAATTATTATTGATTGTTACATTTTAAGTGAATCTGACCAATACACCACATACTCTTTTTTAGGTTGAAGTAACAATGTTTAAAGTAGCTCTTTTTAGCTAGCTTAATGTCGTATGTGATTTTCATTTAGAGTAATAGCCCCCCAGCTTTCCTATGCAGTTAAACAGAGCATCTTTCTGGTGTTCAATCACACCTTGATTAACCTTGTTCCATATTGCTCTCCATTTTTTAAATATTTGTGTTTATTTCAAAAGACAAAAATTAATGTAATGTTAAGATTAGATATAGGCATCTTCCTGGCCTGTTTTACAAGCAATAACTAATTGGGAGGAATGCTTTATCTGGATATCTTTACTGTATTTGCGTTCTATACATGAGAATAAAACAACCAATGAATTTAAGTCTTTCTAACATCATTTAATTTCAAGGTTTTAATTAGATGCTATATTTTTACTTTTTGTTTCTCTATTATTTTTTTTTCTGCAGGTGTTTTTATTCAGACCCTGAAACTCAAAATTAAATATAAATTAAATATGAAAGTTAAGACACAGTTTACTGAATACCTAATGGATGGTTACACCTCCAAACATCTGTATATTAGAATGCATTGTCCCAGAATGTTTTTAACATTTTTCTTCCTTGCCTTCAACTGAAAATAACAGACTTCCAAATCTTGTGTTGTTACCGTAATATATTACATTGTGCTGATGAAAGTGAATTTTGTAAAGTGCTAGACCAGCAGAAATATAAAGGAGTTTAATCATTTGCTGGGTGCCTAATGGTTTTATGGCTTTTACTGTTATGTGCTGGCACTGCATAGTATACAGTACAATAGTATGCAAAAAATGCATAACCATCCTAATTTTAATGATGGCCAGAAATAAAAAAAAAAAAAACTACAGTTTAGCCAAATTAGCAACAAGCCCAATCTATAGTGAAAATAAGAAATTGTAGGAATCAGACAACTTATTTGTTGTCTGCCCTGTTATTCCTGACTATACAGAAATTAAAATATGGAAAAAAGACAGATGAATCTGTTCATCAGAAATGCTGAATATTGTTGGGTTTGTAAGTGGTAAAGTAACAGTTGCATATTTGGAGGATGAACTGCATAATCTTAAAAGCACAGCCTACTGTATGGAAATAGGATACAAAATAAGTTTGACGCAAAGTGTCACATTCTTCAAATTTAACATATTTTCCCTCAGAATCTTAAAGATGCAAAACAGAAGTGAGATGAAAAGTAGCAGTACCTTTCATATATTTTAAACAAGAGCACTGAAGGGAAAATTTGGGGACTTTTTAAATGCAGTGGACTTCTCACTGGTGATTACATGATTTATTCCGTGGCTCAAAACCTGCTGAGAGTTTCAAAAAAATGTTTGATGCTGTATGCCCCAGATCTCTGAAGTGCTGCACTGCATAAGCAGAGTCAGAAGATGGAAACATACTGCAAGTGGATTATTGTGTGGTGTATGAGGTGTATGCAGTTGGCAGATCATTGAGGTTGGTTTTAATTGGACTTACTGATTGGTTGAAAAATGTGATGTCCCCTATTATAAATATGTGCTACATACACTGTATTAGTTCTGTTAATAGCCCAATAACTGGAGCACCAATGAATCTGTGTCTGTTGGGGAATACTACCCGCTATAAATCTTTTATGATCTTTTAACCTAAGCTTAATCTGCCATGCCAGACCAAACCAATAATGCCAAGCACTACTTAGCTTTAGCTTTTCATTGTTAATCCCAGTGCTGGTGCTCATTAAGGCTGGCAGGTTACGATTGCTTTGAAGCAGTGACAGCAACTAAAGCACAGAGAGGTTATAGAAGATACCCATTATCTGAAGTTAATGTTTAACTAAATCTGTCTGTAAGAAAGGTAGGCCACAAAAGGTGCAAAAGATTTTTTAATCACTTTTATATTGTAAATATCAATATTGTGCACATCAAAATCCAACACATGCAATATGACCCCAGTGAT